>NW_010529539.1:0-24464 GCF_000687285.1 Phaethon lepturus | reverse complement strand
TATACAAATAGCCCAGAGCAGATCCCAAGACCGAGGAGAGAGGGGTCCCCACCATGAACCTCCCCCAGAGAAGACCTCAGGCTGCTGAGAAGTCGTTCTAACTGTCCTCCCTTTCCTCTTCAGAAAGACTGATGCTGTCAGCCCCAGGACCCAGAGGAACACTGGGAGAATGCCCATTGCAGCATGGTGAAGGGATAGCTACTTGAAAGCTTCTTTTGTATACAGATTTAAAAGAGATTTTAAATGAGGTTTTTCTTATTTACTTTATCTGCACTTTTAGACAATTAAAATACGTATTTTGCTAACAAGAAGGTCCTATTTGCATATATGGCGTGTTCCCTCTTGGTGATAACAAGATTTTGAGTTTAACATTCATCATTTTGTGCCAAAACAGGTTTTTCCTATCTTTAATCTAATCTGCCTACACACTTCCTTTGGCTCCCATCCACCTATCCTAGTTCCTTTTATAATCTCAAGTTACTTCTTTCTTAAGTTTTGGTACACCATTGGCTTCCTGTGTTTGCTCAGCCAGTCCCACTATACCCTCTCCTGCTCCTAATTTACCCTTTTTACCCCGTTTCTGCATTCCTGAGCCTCTCACCGTTAAACGTCCATTTACATTTCCCTGCCTCCTCCTCATTTCTAGTTTTGCTCTGTTCGCTTCCTAGCTTCTCCTTTTCTCATAAAATAGTAACAAAACACAAGGAGAAGCAGATGAAAACAAGTAGGAGAGGTCTGGAAGCTTGTGATTTGCACACAGAGCAGACCCTTCTGAAAGCCAGAAAAAGAGTCAGGGCTATATCCACCCTCCCCACATTCATCAAGGGGATGCAAACAGCAAGGGTTCTCCTGCCCCTTTGGAGAGGCCATAGCTATTAGCAGGGAGGTTCAAGAGCTTACTAAAAACAGGTATCGACTTGTTTGCAGAGGTGAGAAAGAGAAGGGACTTAGGAACAAGGAATTCATCAATTCTGCCTCGTAGGTTTTTAAAAGATTAAATTTACCTACATTTAAAACCAGGTTTTCTCACAGTGTCTGCTCTTCCTATTTCAACTGTAATTAATCCACATCCCTTCCTCTCACATAAGCCAGATGCTATGCTTACCCCATGCTGCAGTCCCAAGCCCGTGACAGCCAAAGGGGCTAGGTTTGAGAGGGTAGCAGTTCTGGTTTTTTCAACTCCAAAGAAAAAAAATTATGGCAGAGAAAGAAAATGGATATATATCAGGAGCAAATTTTGTTCAGTGAAAAAAAATGTAGAAGGGAGGATCTGGAACCCTCAAAGCAATTTTGCTCTGCCTTCAGGAACAGAGAAGGCTGTCATTACTTGAACTACTACACTGAAACTGATTTATACCAGCCATTACAGTAAAAAGACCAGGTCACAGCCTTGCAGATCTACACTCACGCTTCCTCTTCTTTTTGTTTGGGAAAAGGTTTGCAGAGCCATAACAGATTCCCTAACTGTCCCTTTCTTTCCTGTTCCTTTAGGACCCTCCAAGGGGCCTGAGGTTCAGTGCCTGTTGGTGCACATTAGGTGTTAGTGCATTGGTCCTCAGGGGGAAAAAAACGAAATCAGACACTGCACTGAGCAGCTAACACAGTTGAGAGCACACTTTCAGGTACAGTTGTACTGCACTTGGAAACTCTTCTTTGAAAGGTAACCCTGAGAGATAGGACACAATGTGGAAGTTTTTGAAAATGCGAGTCTAGAAATCTGGAAAAACAAGAACAGGACACCTAGACTACAGGTCCCACACGACTGTTGGGCATTCGGGCCCTTCTGTTTACGTCTTCATTAGACATTTACCGCAATACTGTATGGTCAAGAACTCTCTTAGAAACTTCTCCGCGGAGCTGGTTCTTGCACCTGTGAATGGCCATGCCCCTGCTGTCTTCCCTGTAATGGGTACATCAGCCGAACTGAATACATCATGCAAGTGTCACCACTTCCCACCATACTGACTCCTTTTACATGGCACTCACCTCTTCAGTGATGTCAGTCCTCTGCTGCAATTTTAGCTACAGGATGATGAGAAATATGAACTGTCAGGGTTTGAATGTACCTTTTTTTTTTTTAACTGAAGCAATGGTCTCAGCATTATTTAATTAAAAATTTTGTTTTGTTGTACTATCAGCATATATTCTGGCATATACCTAGATTTATTGACAAAGTAATTGTTTTCATTCATGTCAGCATAAAATGGCTTCAATAAAAATAACTAGGTTGCTGCAGTACTTATAAGCACATTAACATTTGCATATACACATTCAGATGTGATGTTCTCTAGAATGAAGCAAGAAACCCTGGGATCTCGTAACATGTTTTCATATCGAGGGGCAGCCAAAGCTCAGAACAAAACAACTGGGGAGAAGCAGGTTTAAAGCACTGAAATTGCCTGCCTAAGGATAATTTTAATGATGATAATGATTTATACTCTACTGCAGGGACATGTATAATTCCGTGCTGACTAAAATAAGAAAAGAAAAATTATAGCTGGCTCAGTTTTAATTTTTCAGACTTAGCTCTTTTTTTCAACCGGTTTAAGAAAAAAAAATGCTACTACGCAGGAGAGAAACAGAAGCAAGCTGCAGAAAGGTGTATAGTAGCTTTGGGATTGAAGCAGGGAGCGGTCTTGGAACAAAAACCATTCTGTGTCATATATGTCACACATATGCCCACAAAGCCAGGGAAAAAGAGGAATCATCCACACAGGTTCAGAGGCCCAGCTGTGTCTCCCATTGCCCCGCTTCTGGAAAAGGGGAAAGCAGCCGCAGGGGGCTCGCTGCCCGGGTGGTGAGAGCAGCTGTGTTCAAGTGGCCACCCCTCACAACAGGGAGAAAGGTGCAGACAGGTGCCTTGGGTTAGTTTCTTCTTGGACTGTTCTTTATTTGTTCTGCCATGTTTATGTTGGTCCTTCAGTTGGATGAAGCTCAGAAGCGCAACTGGAAGAGGCTGGTAAAATAGTGTCGCCCAACACTATGGGGACAGACAGGTTCTTTGGGGATCCTAGGCAGAATGATGATGGCACCAGGGGTCAGGAGCAGGGGGTATCAGCCACAAATAGATGTGGGTCCTCCTTGAAGTCCGCAAAATTTAGCTTGTGATACAATGCGATGTATGCAAATTCTCTGTAAATGATGACCACACAAGGGGAATATTTTTTGTAATCCAAAAATATGATGACTCTAAAGCTTGTTCTAGCACAGTCCTTAAGCACTCTTCATAATTACTGTGTAAAGCTCCATCACATGAACTAATATATTTAGACATAACCTGTCACAACCTCGCTGGACATAGTCACATGGATATTTTCTCCTGAAGAAAAATCATTTCACTTTCATGAATGGTAACCATGGAAATACCAGATCAGCCAAGATTTCATAAGACAGACTTATTTATCAGATTTCACTTTCCTAAAGCATGTTTAATATAACGGATATAATAACCATCAAGTACATTAAAATGTCCAAGCATTTAGTTACGGTCATTTGACACAAACCTAGTACTAAACCTGGACTGTCCTAGCTACAAGCTCTCAACAAAGGCAGGATGTAACTAAGGCCAAAGGGTCTTCCTTGGCATCTGCTTCATTCTTGAATGCTCTATCAGTGTGTTGGATGCATTGTACTGTTGAACATGATGCATAAACTTTTATCTGCTATTTTCACTAAAAGTGTGTGTGGTTAGCCGTCTTTCCAGGCTGCTGCACTCGGATTTAGAGCAATTACACAGAGGGAGGAGGAAGGGCTTCCAGGGTGAGGCAGACAGGGAGAAACGCACAGACTGGAGAGGCTCTGCTCACAGCAGAAAGCAGACCTCAGCCGTACTGCGGAGAGATCTCTGGGGGGGTGGGGAAAAAACAACAAGCCCTTAGGACCCTAGGGGGATTGTATGGTATCTATTCAACCCAGAAAAATACCTGAAAGCTGCTAGTGCACAAGCAGAAACAACTTACAGCACCTGAATATAAAGGGCAGACTTGATTTTAGAACTTTGACTTTAATCTGCCTATACACCAGCACTGAGACTTCCCAATTTCCAGAACTAACATGCTCTAATTAGATAACCTTATTTCTAACAAAATGTATATTTAGGGAATAGAATACTCTCCTGCCTTTTGGTATGTTTATTTTAACGTGAGGTGAGAGTAGTTCTACCAGGAGGCTCAGATTCAATCACAGACTGAGCAGTGTTTCCAAACAGTATTTTAAATAGAGGGTTTTTTGCGTTAGAAAAAGACAAATGGATTGGAAGGAAAGCAGAGAATGTGAGTTTTGTAAAGCACAGGTAGAAAGATACAGTGTACGCTTTTTATTTTTATCATCTTCTAAGTACAGATAGACAAACAAATTAAAATTGGTAACAGAATCAACCTCATACTAAAACTGATCTGAAGACTTTGAAAAAGCAAATAAAAGAAGCATGAACTTAAGTGTTCCATTTGCTACTGTATCTGCCTATGAATATCATACTGATACATAACAGTTTGCTATTACTTTCTGAAATTCTTCCATTCTCCTGAGAAGGCAAACAAATAAAACGTCGACAGCCAAATACATCCCATGTTTGACGACACCTGAAAACATGTACTGCCTGCTGCAAAAAACCCTGAATGATTTGAGGAATTCCACCACATTTTTTAAACAGTGAATCCTCATCTCTGTGAATTCTCAACCAGTCGCAACAGTCACAATCTTGTCTGAGTAAATGCACATGCTTCTCCTTCAGGGTGTATTTTCATATTATGCTTAATTCAATCTAACAGGCGGCGGAGGCCAGAAGGGGTGGACCTGCTTTCTCCCTGCTGTTCTGCCTCTTCACTTGTGTTAAATTTAGGAATTGTACAACTCTATAGTGACTCCCATCAGGTTTTCATGAGTTATCTTTCCCTTCAAGCAGGGAAGACTTACCATGACAAGTCAAACTCAGAAAAGGAAGCAGAAGGAACACACAAAAAGGGGTGTGAGAATGAGAGGGCTATTGCTCCTTTCAGTGGCAGTCGTTAGACTAAACTAAGCATAGTATGAATTCATGTCCTAAGGCTGCATCTACATTACTCTTTCAGTCTGAAGCAGTAGTAAGATTTTTAAGTGAATTCATAAAGTAATGATCATACTGAATGTCGGTTCTGTTTGCAGGATAGCTACAGTGTATGCGAACTAGATTCTTTTAAGAGGAAACTTAACTGAAAACATTGTTCCAGAAGTACACCAAATACTCCTTAAGCATTCATACACCATCCAAAAGGCTCCTGAAAGGTTTAGGGGCTCAGAGCTACTCCGTAGTGCTTCTCATACTACACTGCAATGTGTTAGCTGACCAGGTGCTGCATTCTCTTCATGAAGATGAAAGCTCTGGTCTTTAAAGATCATAAACAATCAGCAGACTTTGGGGATAGAAAAATAGGCATGTCTCTATTACAGAGATCCTGAGCTCATTTTCAGGTGGGAACAAAGCACTGATCTTTCCATTTATTGGATACCCACACCCTCAGACCCAAGATCACCACACGGGAGAGTCCTCAAGGAGAGTGAACTTTCCAGCATTGCTGAACCCCACAGAAGACCCTTGTGAAGAAACATTCAGAGACTCCTTCTTTGGTCTGCTCCATGCCCCACATTGCACTGTGCCAAGGCTCCTCACTTCTGCCAAGAAATTGAGCAGAGCAGGGTGGTAGTAACAGAGTCTATCAACAGTTCCCAGTACAGTGAAGTAATTGATCAGGTTCAGGATCCATCTAGGGGCTTCAGTCATGAGCATCAGGAGACATGGCTGGGGAGAGGACTGAAGACAAGCTATAGTGCATGTCCAAGAGGTCCATCCAGGAGACAAGCCACCTATAACATATGTCCAAGGTCCATCCGGGTGACAGGGCCATACACAGGACTGGATACAAGGCTACCTACAATGAGCATTCAATGTGCATCCAGGAAACAAGACTGGAAACGGGTACACCCACGAAACAGCCCTGTGCCCTCAGGGCACTGACATTCAGTCTCTGTGTCATACAGTTTCCAGCTGAAGGCTAGTCCACAGGACAGATACGGAAAATTTTCTAGAAACTTAAGCATAACTAGTGCACCATTCCGCAAATTCATCTTGCAGGTGGGGGCAAGGATACCCATGCTCTTAATTTATTACCATTTGCCCCTGAATGCCTTACCGATTCTATGTTGACAGCAGACAAAGAACGCCTTCATAGGTAACTTAAATTGCTCTGGATAGGGTAATGAAATGGAAATGACATTAAAGATACCAGCGTATAGCAATGTAATGTTAACACATTCATTTCAAGCACAACCTGCCCACACATTTATAGAGTAACATAAGCAAACTCAAAAGCAAGTTCTGTGTCACTGTCACTCTCACAGCCAGTCTGCAAGTGCAGTCATCTTGTACAAAGGTCACAGAGAACAAATAAATTGTCACATGGCTGCAACGCTCGGTAAAAACCGACAACGCTATCTATCAGGGACGCAGCACACAGTTTCGGTGGGTAAAGCACTAGAATACATTCAGAACAGCTTTTCAGGTTTAATTATTTCAGAGAACACTTAAATAGTCCCCATTAAATAACTCCTGGCCTTTTCATTTGATATAGTTCTTCTCCTTTAAATGCACTCTCTAAAAGTGTCTGTCGAAGGCTCCTATTTACAGTCAGTAGCTTCCACTGAAAAGTGGTCTTTCCTTAACACCATTTACATTTTATCACACAGTTGTCCTGTGTACAGGGGAGCAATGATTGGTGCCTTGCTACAGTACAGTAACTGTCACAGATATTTCTTTATCATTATACAGCAAGAAACAAAACTCAGAAGTTTCAAGTGCAAAACATAGATTAAAACAATGGAAAACTCATAAGTAAAGTAAGAACCAAAAAGAACAGTTGGTGTTCTTAGCAGAGTTTGAAGTTAGGGGAGATTTCAGTACTTTTAGGATGATAAACACCAGTTTAACCCTTACGAACAGTTGCAGAGGCCCACAAAACCACAGAAACAAGGGGTGTATCAGAGCTTGTGGACCCAGGAGTGTCTCCTAACTGCTGAGGCCGACTGCAGCTGACTACAGGTTACAGTGAGATGCGAGTGTGCGCTCTGATCCCGCACACCTTGGCTTCCACTTGAAAGAAACCTGACTCAATGGGCAGTGACGGGGCTACAACCAGACACTCAGGCCTCCATGGCCGCACAGCTGGTGGACAAGGGCAATGAGACACAGGGACCCCGCAGGGTAAACACAGCCAGTCGCTACAGAAATCCTGAAGTGGCTGCCCGCTCCATTGCCCAAATCAGAGTACTGGATCAGCACGCAGCCTGCAGTTAGGCTCGGCGTGTTCAGGCTCTGCAGAGCAGAAACTCAGTTTTCTCTCTAAACTGCCACATGACCTAGGATGTCAAGACCACAGTATTCTAAAAGTCTACACTCAAAATATTAGTAATTAAAAACAATTAATTCCACAGAGAAGATATTTTATTATAACCCCTTAAATAAAAAAATTTGATTGCATTTTTTAATCAAGACGACAGCTTAAATGTAATACTTCAGAAGTAGAGCAGTTCATAGTATCCAAAATATTGTAACATTGAATGTAATTGAGCACTATCTTTAATAGTTACGAATTATTTGGAACACTTGAGCTTTTAGCTTTCTTTAGTTACTACATGTTCAAAGTCTCAGAGAAAATACGAAAGTCACTGAAGGACTCACAATACCCTTTTAAAGAAGCACCTGACATTATTTTCATTAACTAAAAGCATGATTTTGATTCTGGGAAACAGAAAAAAGCAGCTATTTATGTAGAATATAGTTCCTTTAATAATTATTCTATAGCTTATGAACTCAGATGAAATATGAAAAAATTCATATGCTGCAACATTGAAACAAATTGAATTTGAGCACCAAGACATTTCTCTTCCTCTATGATTGCTATTGCTTCTAATAATGTAGCGAGTTTGTTTTAATCTTGATTTTCCCTATATTTCCTTTTTTAAGCATCAACAGTATTTTAAAAATACAATGCAGTCAAAACTGGCATTTGAAGGCATTTTGAACTGGGTTTTAGATGCTGGATTTCCCATTACAATCTGTTTGTCCTCATGCATTTGAATGTTTTTTTCTTAATGTTAACAGTTTCGCCCCCTGATGCTACCAAAAGGCCATCAAGATGACAGTGGAAGAGATAAAAAAAGTTACACGGACTGTGCATAGTGTCCTGTTAAGTAAGTAAAGAAACTTTACTTGACATTCATAGCTCCTTCCCTCCCTCCCTCCCTCCCTCCCTCCCCATTTTTTTCAGTGCAAGCTTTCTGCTCAAAAAGAATAGGCCAAGCTTTTCCAAGCAGTAGTTGACAGTGAGTCTCTCCCCTCAGGCTTCATGTTACCATATCGCAAACCCATAAACCTAAAAGATGCTAGTTTTAGGAAGTCTCCTACTTAAAAATAAAGGACGTATCACAGTGTGACAATTTTGGCAGAGCATTGATGCCACAGAACAGAATGGATGCCTTGGCAAAACTGAATGCTTCATTCAGCCCCTGAAATCTTCCCTTCCTCCATGCAAATAAAGCTTTTTTCTTCCCCCTTCCCCTGCATGTGGGACCATCTAACAAATGAACTGAAAGAAGGAAATCAACTTGTCTCCATGGGGTACGGCATCTAGGTCCCATCCTTTTAAAAAGACGCACAACAATTCAACAGAGAAGTAAAACTTCAGTATTTATCTGTACAAATTGTGTTACGAAAAGCAATTAAGATTTCAGCTTTCTGATATTAAAAAGGCCCAACAGAAAATGACCTTGAATTTCTGTCTTGAAACTCTTAAAAATCTTATTCCTACAGATTTTCAGGGATGATATTCCACAAAAGAGAATTTGTAATCTAATACAGATCATTTCAGTTTAGCTGTGATTGTACTGGCCTTTTGAAAGCCTCTGCCTTCTCTTGCAATTTCATCTTATGAGAAAGACCAATGTCAAACCAATGCTGTAAGGTGGAGAGTTTTTTGAGATTAACCTCTGACCATGGCATAGCAAGTCAAAGCAGATATTGCCAAGCTTGTGAAAATCAATATAGAAGCAATTCTACAGAATATATTTTTAACCACACATTTAGTCTCTTTATTTTCACTTCCACAGTTCTTTTCCATATGGATGATGCAACACCTCCACTAGCAATTTAACTAGACAAAATCAAAGGTTCTAGTTCTTTACCCAAGCAATACCTTTGAAATTAATGAGAGGTCACTGAATTAAAGATCAGTTGCAGCATTTGTATCTTCTATTAAAAGTCCTCCTGCCTGCTTACAAGTCACATTGCACAGGGCTCCCCTTTGAGGAATCAAAATGGATTTAATGATTTAATTTTTTAATAGAGTACTTGCAAACTTTAGCAGTGTTGGTGGAATATTTTCAGACTGAGTAATTCAAAGGAGCCTAAGGAAGGCAGGCAAGCACATTTCATTGAAATGGATAAAACGTCAGGTGCAATAAGTACACGTGCTTGCAATATAATATTCTATTTCTAGCTATTATCAAGAAATATAGCATGTAATATTTCTGACAGACCTTCACAGAAGTACTTTATTCACTCAGACTGCAAGCATCTATGAAAGTGTTATAATGTTTTCTAAACTTTACTAGCTCTAATCTTGCAGCCCCAGATTCTGACCTGGGAACCCTTATTGAACGGAGTATGTTAGCAGAACACATAGCAGACTATGTACATTATTTTTTATTGTCATGAAATGATGATAAAGCTTAAGGACACAAGGCGATTATTCCTGTAGAAGCAAAGAATGAGATGCCTCCAAAAACCAAAACAGAAAGTGAGAAGGGGATTTTGATTTAACTGAAGACAGTAGATTGGAAAATCCCGTATCTATTCCTAAATCAGCTGAGAACCAGAGGTGGTCAATAGAGAAAAAAACCCTCTTGTCCTTTTAGACACGTCTTACTTTTCAGACAGGGTTAATTGGTAAGGAATTACACTTATTAAGCCTTCATACGCATTAATACGATATCACTCCAGCAAAATAAATGATTTACTTTGTCAGCCATTCCAGGATGACATCACCATTGAATCATATGGAACAGATCACTACTCATCAAAACCTACACCTTTCTAGTATCAATAGAAGAGAAAAGGAGTGATAGAATGAATAGCTATAAATATGACAACAAGCTAAACCAGAACTGAAACGTTAAAAAAATATGGAAGCAGTAGAAAATATTAGATTGCAAGAAGGTCGGAAAACAGTATTAAGACAATCAAGTCATGTTTTATACCAAAAAAAGCGTATAGCAGATTAATTATAACTCCTTCTTGTTTACACCATCAGCTATGTTGAATACAAACCAAAATGGTAGCTCAGAACTAAAGCACATGGATGCCTGCTGGGGCTTCGTCATGCAAGAATATGTCTGAAAATGACTGGCTCATGCAGCATTGGGGTAGGAAGGGTCTACTTGACCCAAGGTCATTTCAGTTACTATCTGTCTTGGCGTAACCAGTCCTGATCCAACTATCAAGCTGCTTTATGTTAGACTTCATCCTACGTCACGTGCTAAACAGGAAATGATTCTCGTAGTTTCCCCAATGACATTTCACAAGCTAAATTCAAGCCACTTGAACTCTGAACAGCAAAATAGTAACACCAAAACAACTTATTCCTGTACAATGTGAATAAAAAAGCAAACGAAACTTTTAAAATCCTATCTTAATCAATGGATTAGATTAAGACTATTTAGCATTATTACTGCTTAGCATCACTTAATATAGCTTTAAATTTATCCTGTTAAACTTTAAACAGGATAAAGTAAAAAAAAAAAAAAGTAGATTAAAAAAATTGTACCCCAGGCTGGTTGCACTCTTAATTAATGATATACTACTGTTAAAACACTCAGGGAAATGTAGTACTGTTTTCCACTAAAGTCAGCATTAATGCAGAAAGCTGTACATTATCCATATCTTTCTAAATGACTATCCACAATTATATCTCTTTACTGTGTATATCCTGCATTATTTTAAACAAAAGTCACACATAGCCTACATTTTAAGGAAAGACTGCAAACAATCAAAACCTGACAAGGGTTATATTATGCATGGTAACAGGGCTTTCTCTAACTTTTACTCATTGAGGAATTAAAATCATACTTCTTTAAACATCATTGATGTTAGGAGGTTCATGTCACAGATTGTCTTAATAATGTGAACAAGGGCATTTATTGTAACTGCATCAATATTCCTTTCTGTTGCTGTGGTCCTTTTTTTAAGCTGAGTATAAACTGTCATCTGAATTCATTGAAAAGGAATAAAGCAACATATTATCAGTGCCTCAGTGCAGAAACAGAGATTAATCTTGAAACAGTTGTGTATTCCTGGGCCACTAAAATAAATACATTTACAGGCATTAACAGATTTTATTTTTATTTTGTTCCTTTCTCTGCAATATGGTTCAGTAAAAACAAAAGCTAGTGATTTAACTGCAAACCTATGTAAAAAATAAAGCTGAAGGCATGAAAAAGATTTTTGGTTATTCTTCATTTCATAGGTGCTAAGACTAAGATTTTATTAGTAAAGTTGGCTGTAGCAATGTTCACATGGATTTAAAAAGGAGTTCAGAATCAGAACAAAATTGACCTGTAGTACAATCAGATTCTCACAGTGGTAAGGAGGGTAACACACAACTTTTTTACTATTTCTGTAACTTCTGATTAGAGCCAAAAATAAAGACTCAAGGAAGGTGAAGGCCTTGAAAAGCCTTTAACTTAAAATGTAAGTGCTATTGCATTTTTAATTACAGCACTAATTGAAAACACTGAGGGGAGGGAAGTCAAGAGGAAAGGAAGGGAGAAGAGGTGGACGAGAGAAGAATACCCAATAATAAATTGGGTAAAATCTAACTTCAAGTATTTTTTTTTAAATCAGAAAAAAATATGGGAAACATAAATGCTGCTACAGAAGCTGTTTCAGACTGACTTCTGTAATTTACTGCATAAGCTGCACTTCCCATTTCAAGACCAGTTTTATAAACACCATTACATGTGTATAAGCTATATCTCTTTTGCTCATTCCTTCAATGGGATTAACATGGACTGGACAAAGAAAATTAGAAAGTTTTTTGCAAAAGCTTTTCATACATGAAGTCACTTATGCCCTGGTGTCTACATATCCCTATGAAGGAAAATGCAATATATTGTGATGTAATATATTTAGCAGACTAGGATAGAAAGTGGAAGTGATGATTACTTTGAACTACTAATAGGGTCTTCTGTTCTCATCAGCAACTTGCAATGATTATTTCCTCCTAACAGCTACATTTACCAGTTTACATACACTACATTTCATTGACAAATTATTTGGCCAGGAACTTCCAAAGATCTGCCAGAGCTTTCTTTTAATCAGATAGAAGGGGAAAACTGAATAGCTGAACTACGAGGCACTGATTATAATAGGATCGGTCATATGAGGGTAATAAAATTCTTGTACTGTTCTGTATCTACTAGTCTAGCATTTTAACTAAAAGTGACTCAATATAGACTAATGCTTACAGATCAATGTTTCTGAAACAGTGTTATTGTATTAGGTTGCAGTGGTTGAAATGGGTTTAGATTAAAATACTACTTACAAACTGGTTTTTAGAATTAAAAAAAATCCCAATGAGTAATATAAAAGTAAAAATGTACCATTAACTGCATTACACCATCCCAACTATGCATGTCTCAGCTTACAGAAGGGAAGGTATTCCAGCACAGGCAACTACTTGGCTTTGGAGAGCAAGATTGCATACGCACCAGGAGTTCAACACCAGGTGCAACACTAACTTATTGTGAAGATAACTGTGTGTGTATTATTCAGTAAGCCCATAAACATGAACCAAAAATTAAGGATTAATGATGTCTCTTTTTTGCAGACGGAGATTGGGGAAAGAAGGCAGTGACAGAAGAGGGAAAAGAAGAAAACTAAAACTTCGGTGTGACTGTTCCTGCTGCATTCTCTGTACAGTGCCCAATACTGTGAAAGGAAGACTGCAGCCTTCAGAGGGCCTAGATGAGGGGGAAATTCCCATCTGCCAGTGTTATCCTTCACGGCCCTACAGCCGTGAAAGCAAGGAATGCTTTCAGCCAGCAAAGGTCTCTTGCCCAATGCTGCGGTCTTTGACTCCTTTCTGGCAGGGCCTGACATAAAGTAGGGTTGCTTCTACCTGGTTTCAGTCAGACACCTCAGTGGAAAAGTTGTTACTGCTGTTAGATTAGTAGTCCTCCATCCTAGCGGTCTCCAAAGCAGGGTGCGCACACACCAGGCACTCAGCAAGACAAGCCATTGGAGTGCAGGAAGAAAACATCTTTGTACCATTAATACATAAAAGAAAATAAAAAAGTGTTTATTTCATTTTTATCTCACCCTTTCTTTATTTCTGTCTTTATGTTTTGTAAAGTTCGTAACAGTAGTACATGTATATAATCCATAAATAAATAAATATTGCAGGTGCATGCAAGTGTTTTACTGATAGGAGTGCACAATCAAAAAAGTTTGGAGAGCACTGCTCTTACCGAACAGGCAGGCTGGTGCAGAAACACTGGCCAGAATCCACAGAACCTACTAGAAAGTTAGGACTCCTGAAACTGATGTCTGAGTTTTGGGGAGAGGAATGCCATTGCTATGAAGGTAGCTGAAGCCCCCACAGAAGCTAGAACGTTTCTACTAAATATTGGGGACCTATATTTTTTTCTTTTTTCCAATAAGCTTCGAAGAAAGCATTTTTATATAAGTTAAAGACATTCCTTTCAGGGTAGATACTGGCTCTTGTTAGCCATTCATGAATACAGTAAAAAAAAATCAGGAGCTATATTGGGAACCTTTAAGGTAGCTTTCACAGGATTTGAAATTAGGCAAACTTCACACTGTACTCATTTTGATGCTAATCCTATTGCAGCTATATTCACAGCCATCTGTGTGATAACATTTATGGTGAAGACTTTCAAAACAAAGTGCAGAAGGAAGATTTCAATGAAAACTAAATACAGCTATTTAATCTTGATCTAGTTGTTTCAAGATAACAAAGCGCAAGTAAGTGTCAGTCGCACCTATCCACAAGAACCAGTGCAACACAGCAGTGACCAGACCTGGGCTGGCTTTGGTGCCCAGTAACTCCATGCACCACACCACCTCTCCTGTCCTAAGTGACCACCATACCAGATGGAGCCCAAAGTCATGGACTAAATCAACTCAATGGACATCTGTGGACGTTTTAAAAGACATTTTACAGGGGTGATCCATAGACTAAGGGAATGACATCTGTGTATTGTATCAAAGGATGGGAAGGGGGATGGTGGTCAATGAGGTTGTATTGGATAGTGTGGGACCAGAGTATGACGTAAATGATATAAAATAAAGTGTGGAGAATGCACTGGTTTTGGCTGGGATAGAGTTAATTACATGCATAGTAGCTAGTATGTGGCTATGTTTTTGGTTTGTGCTGGAAACAGTGTCATACAGAGATGTTTTCATTATTGCTGAGCAGTGCTTACACAGAGTCAAAGCCTTTTCTGCTTCTCACAGCATCTCACCAGCGAGCAGGCTGGGGGTGCGCAAAGAGTTGGGAGGGGACACAGCCAGGACAGCCGACCCCAACTGACCAAAGGTATTTTCCATACCATATGGTGTCAGGCTCAGTATATAAAGGTGGGGGAAGAAGAAGGAAAGGGAGGATGTTTGGAGTGATGGCATTTGTCTTCCCAACTAACCATCATGCGTGATGGACCCCTGCTTTCTTGGAGATGGCTGAACACCTTGCCCATGGCAAGCAGTGAATGAATTCCTTGCTTTGCTCTGCTTGTGTGCACGGCTTTTTGCTTTCCCTATTAAACTGTCTTTATCTCAACCCACAAGTTTTCTCACTTTTACTCTTCTGATTCTCTCCCCCATCCTGCCCGGTGTGGGGAGTGAGTGAGCAGCCGCGTGGGGCTTAGTTGCCAGCTGGGGTTAAACGACGACAGCTGTACTGTATCTTCCTTCTCCATACCTGGGAACTTGAGGGATACTGCTCTATAGAGAGTGAAGAAGTAGAGAGCTGCTGTCTTTTTTTTTTTAAATTAAATCTATATGCAAATGATCCATGTGGAGGAACAAGGTGAAAATAAAAGGGGTAGAGGAAAGCCAGAAGGAGGCAGAATATTTATTCACAATTAGCAGTAAGTGAGACTACATCTACTATGAGCTGAAAGCATGAGGGATTTAAAAGCTCCTTTAAGTTTAACATAATAAAATCTATAAAATTTTTCTTAACGGCTGAAATGGCAACATGCCTAGAGAGCATGTAACATTAGCCATTCAAAGTACACTGCTATCAAATTGTGAGATGCCTGTGGAAACAGAACTGTGTTCATTCATGCCACTCTTGGAATTCAACTAAATATATTATTAATATTTCCTTTGCACTTTTGATATTTGATATACTCAAGTATCAAGGAATGCATAGCTCAGTTTCCGCTATACAGCAGTCACAGTTGTAGCAGCACCATTAAGATATTTATGTCAGTCCCTCAGAAGAAGTATACAGACAACACAAAGGAAAATCAGGAGTGACCACCTAAAATTAAGAGTAATAGCAGTGTTTATTTCTAAAGTGGGGGAAAAAGGCCGGAAAAATACCAAACCCAAATCTTTTCAAAGTGAATTACTAAGTCTTAAATTTCCTGTATCTAAATACTGGGCATACAAATAAATACAACAAAACTATTTTGTATCAAGACAAATTACGGCAAGACCCAGAATCCACTTTTCATGGGACAGCAGAAATCACTATGGTTGAGATGAGTGTATTTTTGAAAATTATGACTGATGAGAAGTCTATAACTTCCACCGATGCATTTTTATTGAAAATCTCCAGTTTCTTACAAGATTGCATTGGAAAAGAACTATGCTTTTATTAAAAACAAGAACCCAAACAAAGCCAGCTTAATGCAAAAGTAACTCAGTCATTTGCTAGGGACAGATAAACTAGCCTGGATGAGGTTTTGGCAGCAAGCATTAGTAACTGTTTCCATATCTGCACTTGATGAAAGGTGATCAGAACTTGCCAAAGCAAGGATGTGCTGAGAGCAGGAGGTAAAGGCTTTATTTGGGCAAACTGCAGCATTTAGTGAGTTAGGTGGAATATACACTTAGGCAATGGAGAAGATGACAAGCATCAAAAGAGAAGATGCTCAAGACAGAAGTCAAGGTCACCTACACAACCTCAGATGGCAAGAAGCAGAAGGTAGGTGGTTAAGGGACAGAAAATACCATGCCTGAGTGCAATATTTCTTCGAAACTCAACACAAAATTGAATTTGCTTCCTCAAGAACAGCAACAAGATAGGTTTTTTTCTTCATCTGTGGAACATAAATTGGTTTGTCTGCAGTCATGGGAAGCCCTCAGGTGGCTGCATTTTGACTTACTCCTTGTACAAATGCATTGTTACACAACTTCTGTTTCATGACCATTTCATTTCTAAACTGCTCTGGGAATAAATGATGTTTGTGTGGAGAGACGCTTTTGTCTACAGGTCCAATGGAGTTTCGTAGCTTGCAAAATGTGCATCAGGAAAAGAAATAGCTATCTGTTTATAATAGCTGAAGGCAGTCCACTGGAATTGTATCAACTTCTGCTGCCTAATTCTGTTGTTGCAAAGATTTGTTTGAATCTTTGTCAGGTATTCTCTGCTTCTCATTTCTCTGTACAGCCTCCCAAATATGCAGGGATCCTAATAACCAGATCAGGAACTGACATACAGATGTGATGGCTACTCATAGCAGCACATGAAGACAGTAAGATCTCTGTTTTCAGCAATTAGTCCTACATTTCTCAGACTGAGTAGCCAGGATAAATGGGTATCTTCAACTTTTGTCTTTGGTCCTCATGCCTTTGGCAGGGCCTAAGATGGTTCCCTGACTCTTCTGCCTTATCCTCCTGTCCTGCTCTTCTCTAGACTCTGCCCTTGTTTCATCTTCCTGACCCTGCTCCATCCTACTCTGCATTTCTCAGACCCTCAGATTCTGGTGTGTAATCATTAAATACAAATCTTCACCTCACAGACTGAATCTGGGTTCTTCCAGATGCCTCATCCGCATTTTGAACAAAGGTTCCTCCTCCCCAACTTTTCCCCCCATACCCACATGTAACTTGGATGCTAAATGCACCTGGAGGTCTGCTTCATGACCTCTTGTCATTGGCCTCGGAAGGACCCCTCCTTACCCTGACAAGCGAAGGATGGGATAATGCTGAAGAGATTTCTCTCCCAGCTCCAGTATTCTGCCCCATCATACACCAAATTAGGTAGACGGTGCCAAGCATTGTAGGAAAATAGAGATTTATCTCTGCAACTCTGTGCAAAAGTACGTTTAGTTCCTCTGTTAACAGCAAGGCTTTTATGGTGCAAATCTACAACAACAACAATGATGACGATTAGTTGAAATTCCCTTCAAAACCTCAGTATGTGCAGCCTGAGAAGGAAATACTCAACCTGGAAGGTGCAGCTTGGCAAAATAAGGAACAACCGAAACCTTGGTTTAATACAAACCAGCAGGCAACATTATTGACAGACACTACTACAGTGTCTGTTCATGATTCCTCAGAACGGACTCCTGGAAGCACCTTGGATATCCTACTTCTGTTTTAGTCTTTGATATCAGTTGCCCATGGCCATTAGATACTGTCACCATGTTACAGAATTTGTTCTCCCGTAAACTATCTATTTCTACGATATCACAAAAATGGTATCTAGTAACTTCGACCTACAAGCAGTTAACGCTAAAAATTAACTTTCCTGGACAAGTTTTATCAAACTTTCCTGCAAACACTCTAAATTCAAGGACTTTATAACAGCAAGGCATTTTCCCCCAGCATTATCCTCAATCTTGTATTCCTCCAAACCTATTCATTCCAAACCAAACATTTCAACATCTGATAAGTAAGAATGGGGACAAAAAGAAAGTTGTCAAATTATGAAAGCAGAGCCCAGCAAGGTATTATAAAAGGGAGAGCTAGAAGGGCTGTAAAGAAATAGTCTTGTCACTCGTGTCCTATTCTTGATAGATATTCTACATGTCCTTAAGCTTCAAATGATAGTTTTTACTGTTGCCTTAGGCAACCTATTACAGTAGTTATCTGTCTTTAATGGTAAACTGTATTGTATTTTTCAACAAATGGCTTGTCAAAAATAGTCTGAACACAGAACCTCACTCCATAAGACATAACTAAGTTTTATATTAACAATTATGTATTTCCTGAGATCAGTATTCCCATGTTTATTTCAAATTAGTGCAATATTCAAGTGTCAGGCTTGCAATAACACATTTAAATTGTGAATGCAATAATCAGGAAAGAGTTTCCAGACCTCTTAGTGTCATGCCAGAAGTGCACTAAGGTAGAGAAACACCACTGAGTACAGTCTTCATTGGCTTATGGATCAGTAAAATCAGTAAATGTTGGTATGTAAAGTATCTGCTGTTGTCTTTCTGCTGTCATTCTGCTTTTTTGTGGTTTTGGTTTTCTTTTCTTTTTCCTGTTATCAGTGAAAGAGAAAAAATAATGAATACTTGAGCTAACTAAGAGAGAATCTAAGTGACACCTGGCAGCCTCACATAAGGCTTTCAGCCTGTAAGACCCTTTCTTAGGGCACAAGAGAGAAAAATACCTATATCCTTATTGCCGTAGCTTCTCTGCAGTAACTTTGATGAGATGAAAATAAAATCTGATACCTTAATGTCATAAACATGCCAGTGTTATGAGTTTGGCAATGCTGAATATTGCTGTGTTACTGCTCTCATGGAGGTTGTATCTCAGGAGGGTATGTGGCAAGCAGAAGAAGATGGAGAGCATCTGTGGAGGGGGTGTTTTAAAAGTCTTGTTGGAGTTGGCGCCTTCAGAGACATATCTATCTGGATATGATATGACCCATAATACTATTGTAAAAGATATGGATATACTGTAAAAAAGAAAATCACACCAGACCTGATTGCTTGGACATTTGCTGGAAATTTGCCTTTTAGCAACAGAAGCTTATCTGCTGCAAAACTGTGAAACCAGTTAGTTCCCTGTAGAGGATCAACAGGGCTAATCTATTTTCTTGATGTGTCTCATGATGGAGAACCAGCACAAAGCCCCCACAAATGTTACATTAATGGAAACACAAAAAAGTTGTACAACTTCTTTACTTTATCTCGTTTTCTTGCCTTTGTACGGATGACTCCTCTGAGTATGTTTCTTTTAACCATTTCCCTAAATACTAGACTTTCATAAGGGGAGTGAAGACAGGCTAAAACTTAATCTTGTATCAGGTTGCTCTGAATGATCGAAAGTCTACTGTTACAATCCAATAAACTGTTAATCTGCACAATGCAAATTGTACCAACTGTTCCAACCAGAACTTATTTCCTATAATGAACATATTCTTCACATCCTCCTTTTTTGGTAGTGGTCTCAAACTAATTTATTGACCAACTCTAATAGGATACAGAATCCAACACCTTTCAGTTCTCTGCACCTCATAGCCAAAAGATCAAGAGATAGTAGGTACAAGGTGAAACAGAAGTATTGAAAATAAAAGCCTCAGTATTTCCCTGATCACTTTCTCTTACTTCTAAAACATATTCCCTGACCTGAACATCCTTACATGTGGTGGTACCCAAGAAGACAACAACATCAACTATTGATGTCAAACTGGCATAGGAAGTAAGTCTTAGTACATTGTAATAATTGTCACAACAAGCAGAATTTGTCCATTCCACTCCTTGACAACGTACTGTACTTTACATAACTCTTATTCCTAAGCAAAGATTTCCTAAGTGCCTGAATGCTATGTTTGGGCATGTAAATAATTTGTCTGACTTTCAGGAGTGCTGGGTTCCAGCTATTACCTAGCAGACATGCATTAGCACAGTGACCATCATCCATCATCTAGCAATCCAACACCTAGAAAGTCACCAATTATTTTTGTGGTAGGTAAGTAGATTGTTGGAGAAGATTAATGGTATGGTGGAAGAGAATCCCTAAATGACTTAGCTAAGGCATAGACTGAAAACTGAAATGGGAAAAAACCCACCCTATTAAAGCGGCCAAGCATTCAAACCATATTGTTCATTCTTAGTTGTGGTCTGACAAAAGCTGCTTCAGTTTCTTTTCTTCTAAGATTATCCAAATGAACTCCTTCAGGATTTTGCAAGTAACAAAAAATACCATCACGTCAACTTTTTCCAAGAAAATCCCTCTGGTTTTGTTTTGTTGGGTTTTGTTGTTTGTGTTTTGGTTTTTTTTTTAAGTTCCCTCCCCCTTTAATTTATGCCCTTTACAGATAGCAAAGAACTCCAATAATGCAAAAACTTCAAAGAAAACTTCATGTTATAATAAACACTCGCACATTTTCCCACCATTTTGATCTAATTGAAAGTTTCCTTCCAGCTCATTTCATTTTCATGCTGGCTAAGTAGCATTACCGAAGATGAATGATTATTCAACAAGAAAGCTGGCTTCCTAGTAAAGAATTATTTTTTTCTCTAGTAAAGATTTTTTTTTCTCTCCACCTTGAAACCTACCGCATGCTTTTACCAGGATATTCTGTTTTACCACAAGCCAAATAATACATGATAAGCTTTATACAACACCTAAAAATACATCAGATAGTACCATGCTTAGCACTGACAAAGCATCCTTCATAAATGTAGCTGGATTTGAGTTACCCCAAAACATCACTGCATGCATGTCCCATCTTTAATTTTAGTTTTTCTACTCAAGACCTAACATCAATCTTGTACCTGTTCAGGGGGTTTTAAATGGAACTGCCATCAAATACGATGCATTATAGATGTGAATCAAGTGACGCAAACGAATATCAACAGGTCCAGTGCAAAATTTCCTTCTGCTCACCCTGGACTGAGGCATTCTAAGGGATAACGACGTTCAGTATCAGTTCCACCAACATTAGCACTGTCCTTCAAAGTAACAGTGCATCTTCGAAGCAAACCTCCTGCTCTTTTCCACTTCCCAGGTTTAGTTTGCAGCATGAAGTAGCCTCGTGACACATCAAATTAATTGTTTTCAAAAACTAACCTGGAAGAGGTTCTCCAGAAGCCTGGTTTTACTTTAACAACTAATGGCAGGCCAATTCATGGGACCAAACCAAAGTCTTTTATAAATCCCCTCAAAACACTTGTGATATGGATGCTGTGCTCTCAGAACCATGTTTCCTTCTGCTGAGCCACAAGAGTTGTGCTGCACTCCTGCTAATGCAGACACAGCTATTAGATGAAGAACTCCGAATAAAGAAAAAAAAAAGTCTCCTTTCTCTGATTTCACATTTGACTCAGTTTATCTACTTCTGCAAAGTAAATTATTCTTCACATTTACCAGCACTGCTTTCCATGGATTCTGCATAATAATTCTGAGAAAGAGGGAAATTGTATTTGCTGTACTTGCATCTCTTCTACTGTCAGTAGTTCCTGTTAAACACAAAATTCTAGGGTAAAATTTGATGACTGGAAGATAGCATGTTTATTATGGATTGGAGGGAGGGGTGTTTGTTAACCTTTTCATTACAAAAAACCCTTTTAAGTTGTTATTGACTGCAAAAGAGGAAGTAAAATATTGAGGAAAAGAATTTTTCTTTTTTTGTCATATATTCACAAACTGAAGAAGGAAATCACCTGTGAATAGACTCTGCTCTTAAAATGTGCTGCTGCCAAACATTTCTGAATTGTTATAGGATCCCAAACTAGTCAGAACTTTGGGATGGATGTACATACATCTTTTTCAAAGACAACTAAAAGGCTTCTACACAAATCCCATTTTCTCCACACAACTTCTATTAGAGTAGAAAATAGAAACTTAACATTTAGTCAGAAAAATCTCACAAAAAACCCCACACACCCCCTCGTCCAGACAACGGAAGGTTTATATCCCACTCTTTAACCTATGTGTCTTCACCGCTGGGTCTTTGCTTTGTCACACGGTCTTAGCCAACTGAAGAATGTTTGGAGTTGAAGCAAGTCTAGACAGTCACACTGGGCCCTTAAAAATTTCATTACACTACTCTCAGGTTTGGCTGCTCCCTGACATTTGCTGTGGACTGTATATGAGCTCATATACCTTGCTGGTCTGTATACAAACTGGAGATCTCCTGCTTTTGATTGTAATTCTTTTGCCTACTGTACCCTGAATTCTCTGACATCTTCTCTTCTTGACTAAGTTTAGTTGCTCTTCAGGAGTGGAGCAATCTCTGCATCTTTCTAAAGGGTTCCACCTGACCTGGTCATTTATAGCAACATGAAATCATTCTGAGATAATGGGGAAAAAATAAAAAAACCACACAAAAATGTCTTAGCACAGCTAAATACTCAGACATGCAGAATTTGTGAGGAGAGTTTTCAGAAACTCACATTTTCAAAAACCTTCCTGCTTTTACTACCATTTTTTATTTTATTTCAGATAAACTTTTTTGATTAATTCAGTTGACAAAAGCTCATCCAAGCATGACTTGTTAAGCTTCACACAATCCACACTGAAGATGAGCAACAGTGTGTGACAAAACTTTAAGCTTATTCAGCTTCTGAACTATGGAGCTAACACACATTCCAGAATAAGATGAAGTTTTGAGCTACAGCATTTGGTGTCAAAAGTTTAGTCAAATCTTCTCTGCCCACTGGTGAAATGTCAATCTTCTTAAAGAACATTAGTTTTAAAAATCTGACTACACTTCTTCAATGTAGTGACTATTAATATCATGCTATTGGCCTATGTTTAAAAAAGCAAGTACAAAAATTACACTTGGTATTTCCATAAGTACGATAAAATATTGATCCTTTCTATTTCTACTCCAAAATAATTGTTGTGTATTTTTTCTTGTTAAAAGTTAACTTTCTAATTTACATTTAATTAAAAGGGTTTTTAAATTTTATTTTTCTTTTAAAATTTAGAGGCTTACCAGTAGCCCTTGCAAACATCACTGTAACCAAAGCAATGTGAAAAAGTTTAACTGATAACACGCTGAGTTGATGAAATACATTGTAGGCAAAACAGTTTTCCAATAATGATGGTGTATAAATTTTACTTGAAAGTTCCATTATTTTCCAAATGTAACTGTTGATCAAACTCTCTGCATACAAACAACTGTTCTGCTCGCAGTAGTATAATAGAAACATATATTTTTCTTTTGGCTCATATTTTGCTCTCCAGTCCACACTAACCATCTATTTTCCAACTTTGTTTTTTCTAATACCTACATTCATAGGCAAAAGCAAACCATACATTCATTACCTTATCTTAGAGAAAGAGTTTTTTCTGAAATATCTGAAGAACCTGATGTAACAACAACAACAACAAAAATCTCTAATACAACTATTTTCCGAGTATTTATGTGGAAATAGTAATAAAAAGCATAAACAAAACTTAACTGGAAGGGACCTTCAGAGGTCTAATCCCAGCTCAAAGCAGGTCCAACTAGGTCACATTGCTTAGGGCCTTATTACAGTCACGTTTTTAGGATCTCCGAGGATGGAAACTCTACAATCTCTCAGTGCAACCTGCTGCGGTGTTTAACCAAACTCATGGTGAAAAATGTTCTCCTTACATCTGGTCAGAATTTTCCATGTTCCAACTTGTGTCTGTCACCTCTCACTCTACCACGATGCACCTCTAGGAAGAGTCTTGCCCTGTCGTCTTCTACATCCTTCCATTACCTGGTTGTACACGGACAAAAGAGCCCTCCTGACTCTTCTCTTAAGGCCTCAGCCTCTTCTCATATACCATGCCCTTCCTAGCTTCCAACCTTCTTGGCAGGCCTGCACTGAACTTGCTCCAGCATGCTAATATCTGTCTTGTACTAGGGAGCCCAAAACTGGATACAGTACTCAAGATGTAGCCTCATGGGTTTCAAATCCAAGGGAAGAATCATTTGCTTTAATTGACTGGCTACACTTTTGCTACTGCAGCCCAAAATGTAGCTGGCAGCCTTGCTGGAAGGACACACTCTTTACTCATGTTCAGTTTGTTACTGAAGGAGGCCCTGCAGGTCTCTTTTCTGTAAAGCTGTTTTCTACCTAAGACAGCCCTTAGCTGTGTTGTCACATGGGGTATTCCATCCTAGATGTAGACATTTGCATTTCTTTTCATTTATAAATTTCACAGAATCACATAGAATCACAGAAACATTAAGGTTGGAAAAGACCTTTAAGATCATCAAGTCCAACCATAAACCCAATACCACCATGCCCACTAAACCATGTCCTGAAAGTGCCATGTCCTCACGTTTTTTGAACACTTCCAATGATGGTGACTCCACCACCTCCCTGGGCAGCAGCTTGACCACTCTCTCAGGGAAGAAATTTTTCCTAATATCCGATCTAAATCTCCCCTGGCACAACTTGAGGCCACTTCCTCTCATTCTATCACCACTTAGGAGCAGAGACCAACACCCACCTCACCACAA
>NW_010529538.1:13155-29470 GCF_000687285.1 Phaethon lepturus | reverse complement strand
GCATGCATTAAAAATTGTATAAAGACAGGCTGGGGGGGTTTGGTTTTGTTGGGATTTTTTTGTTTGTTTTGTTTTGGGTGTGGGTTTTTTTTTTTCCTTGCATGAATTTGACTGAAAATGTACTCTGGCAGGGATTTAGCTGAGCCCATACAAATACAGAGTCGGGTAAAGTGAACCGGTGCGTGGGTTTATATTCCGTCCTTTTCGGCTGGGCCCAGTCTCCACCTACCGCTGCCTCAAACGCTGCAAGCTGCGGGGCGGCCGCTCGATCCCCGCCTGCACCCAAACTTCCCGAAAAACATTGACTCCAGGAAACAAAGTAACGGCCAGGGAATTTCTGACGTGAAAAGCTTGCATTTGTTGACGTGTCCTGGCCAGTACAATTCTCAGAGATCCGTGCAGTACTGACTGGAGAGCTGAACATCCGCCCTGCCCGTGGGCACAGAGGGACGGTGCTGGATGCCCTCGAGTGTACTGGCTGGGGAGTGTGAAGGTGCGGGCAGAGGAAGGAGAGAGAGGACAGATCTGTGGCCACAGCCCCAGAGGGAATGGGGGCTGGAAGGCTGCGTCACAGCGGCTTTGGCTATGTGTTCTCTGGATCTGGAGCGCTTGCTCCCATCTGCGAGGAAGCGATGTCCTGCCTGGCCACCCAGGGGATGTAGATGGCTTCCCCTCTCCTTCTGCCTCCACTTTTCTTCATTCCCCCACATTTAGGCTTTCTGCAAAGTAAAGAAGAAACCCCCGGCAACAGTGAGTTGGTTATTAGCGGGGGTATTGCCAAAAGGGGTTCACGTGCCTCATGACTGGCAAGTCGCTCCATACAGCTATCTATCCCATGTGCTTCTTCCAAGAAACAAATAGCTTACAGTGCCTCCCATTCCTCGTGCACAGGCTGTCTCCTCTTACAAGTGTCAGTACAAAAGCTATGCCAGTTTAAGAAGTATGGGAGGGGATTTTCCCCCCCGTCCTTCCATCACAGGTACATTACCAAATGCCTCGCTCCAGAGTCATGTTGTGGAAAATGTGCTGAATGCTGCCAATGTTACAGCATCTACACTAGAAAGTATAGGGAAAGCTTTACATGAATTGTTTCTCCAATAATCAGGCTATTTCTCTCCTACATTTGATAACTAGTGATATATCACGTCCCTTTTGGCTGCTCGCCCGCTTCCCTTGGCAAGTGCAGAGCTTGCATATAAAGCTCCAAGAGTCTTATTCAATTATTTTGGTTTGTCCTTTCTCTCCCTTTCTTGGTTGGGAATTGCTAGTGAACACAGTGCCTTCAGGCTGTGATTTCCTGTTGCATACTTTCTGAAACCATGTGAGGGATTGTTCTTCTTGAGCTTCCCAGGGCCCTGCTACAATTGAACTTGTCTCATTACCAGCCAGATATAGCCTTCAGCTTCTTGCCATCCTTTTTCTCTTGCAGTTCAGGATGGTTTTATTATCCCCTCCCAGGGTTTGAACGCTAATATGGGCCATGAATTCTCCAAAGGTAGGTGGCACGAGTTCATCTGGGCTGTCACAGAATAGAGGGCAGGAAGAGAGGGCTCTGAGCACTACGGATCATGGAATTATAGAATCATAGGATAGTTTGGGTTGGAAGGGACCTTTAAATCTCATCTAATCCAACCCCCCTGCAATGAACAGGGACATCTTCAGCTAGACCAGGTTGCTCAGAGCTCCGACCAACCCGACCTTGAATGTTTCCAGGGATGGGGCATCTGCCACCTCTCTGGGAAATCTGTGCCAGTGTTTTACCACGGATGCTTCATAAAAACTTTATATGGTGCTTATATCCTAGACCAGGGCCTACCAAGCGATGGTCTAGGACGCAGCGATGACTGTTCATGACTGCGTACCACCCTTACACTATTCTCAGTGAAGAGATGTTTTGATAGACAGAAGTTACTGAGAAATTCCTAGAGTTGAAAGTGGATGGTGGCCCGAAGAATACAGGAGGATTGAAAAAAAGTCAGCAAACCTGCAAAGGATCATTCTGTGCATGTCTGGCTCATGCAGTGGAGTGGACTGAGCAGATTGCCAAGCTGTACCTGAACCGAGTCAAGGACTCTAACCCAGGGCCAGAAAGAGGGTTCAGCAAAACGGAGTTGATTTTGGCAGACCTGTGTACCAATACGCCCTGCCTACCACACAGACAGCTGAAAGGTGCGTTGTGTCAGGGAGCATGATTATACTTTCTGGAGTCTGCCTTATACCTGAATGAAGCAGTGCTCACGTCAGAGTATGCAGGTCTGTTTTTATGAGCTTCTCTCTTAGTGAGCTCGGCTGCTTATTCTCTCACTCTCCTGGGCATGGTGCTTCAGAAGTTTGTGGGACCATGCTCGAGCCTGTAGAAGCTTCACTAGGAAGAGTCAGGCTGAAGGTGATACTTCTTTTCTGAGGACTACGTTAGAAAAAGGCAATTTATGACTGCGTTTGTGGAGCTGGGCAACTATCTGAATGCTGATGGTGAGTTCCGTGCCCTGGTTTCATGCAGTTTAAATGGCCTGGAGTGGTGTCTAGAGCTTTGAAATTTCTTCTGGCTCCTGAGAGATCCCCTCCCTGAAACTGCAATAGGCACTGTAGCACCGTCAGGGTCTGCTGTCAGTTTGGGTGAGAAGAGGTATTGTCATGAATTCCCACAAACACCATGGTCTCCTGGATGCTCTGAGGGAGATTATGGTATTCAGAGCTTTGAAAGATCAGAAGCAGCTTGAATGCTCATCGTTCTTTTCTTCAACCTCTGGACTACAGGCTTTGTCCTGTGGAAAGGCACAGCGTAATATTGCTGTGCCTCTACGAGCTAAACCAGGGTCTGTTTGCTGGCATGCTACCTTTCACGCAGCATCTCTGTCCCTCCTCCTCTTTCAAGTAATAGGATTAATGAGCAGAACTGAGTATTTGTGTTTGTGTATAAAATCTGCCTTGATTTATCAAGGATGTGTCCAAAAGCTTTACAAAAAGAAGACAAAAAAAAAAAAAAAAATTTCTTGCCTCTCTCTGTCTTGTAAACTTCTATAAAACTGAATACAAGAAAAACTCAGTGATTTCTTCTGCCTCAGTGTAACTTGCATTTCAGTATGCCACTGTACTCAGCAAAATGTATGGTAAATGTTAGTAATTGTTTCTCTACTCCCATCACAATAGCTGAAGGGTTAAAACTGCTAATGATCTTTCCAACAGACTAGCTATTTTTCAGCTGCTCACTGAGGCCATTAATCAACATACCTAAGACTGCTTGAGCAACATTTACTAGCAATTAACCTATGGTTATGGGAATATTTTACATATCTATTCTAGTCTGCACATCAAATAAACGATGTATCCTAACACTGTTTTTGCTAATTGAAAAGGCTAGAAAACAAAAGTTCTCAGACCTACACGGTCCTGCTTGATATGAGAAAAGAGGGCATCCAATATGCTGGAAAAATGTTACATTAAATCTTTCCCCAGACTGCTGAACATTAACTGAGATCTTCCTTTCCACTTGCTTTTCCTAACATTTAGATGACAGAACAGACATTTGAGGTGTGTTGCAGTTGGTTAATGTTTATTTTTAAAGACTTATTGAAGGACTCCCTTGGGAAGAAAAGGAGATGTGTATGTGTTCTCCTGACCTTTACATTATGACATTTTTTCTCTGTTCTTGTTCCTCAAGCACTGAATAGTCGTATCACCTCAATTTTCACTAGCTAGATGCGGGACCAAAATATTTCTAATGTTACTTTAGTGGTGTCAGTGACGTTACATCTGGGGTAATCTTGACCCCTAATATTTTCTACTGTCTACAAAGTTTATCTGACTGGCAAATATACTGTGTGGTTTAATGGAGTTTCTTTACATTGCAGAAGAAAGGAAACAGGAAAGTTAGCAAGAAATTGAAGAAGACAGTTTGCCTCCAAAATTATTGCAGGGGACTTTTCTGGTTTGTAGTACTTGGCAAGATGGCAAATTAAAAATGTCAAAAGGAATGAACATACACTGTAAGCAGCGCTGGTGCAGTGTCCTAGGTGCATTGATATGACTGCATAGGACTGGTTATCTCCCATCCTAGCATCCACTGGCAGTTCTATATGGAGATGGTCTAGAAGCCTTAATGTTGGCTAAAGCTAAGGAATGTGTGATCAGAAGCAGCTTAGGAGGACGTGCACCAATGGCCACCTTGCAGCTGCTATTAACCTGAGTGAAAAAAATGAGGCTGCAGCAATGAAGGGAGACTTGTCTATGTGGAAAAGAGCTGTTTTCATGTGTACACACTTCTGCTGGCTGTATTTCAGGAGTGCAAGAGGAAATAGTGCCGTCCTCTAGTACACCTAGTAGTAGTTTTGGATCCTAGAAGCAGAGGAAGGGCTTGTAAAATAAATAGATTACCTGCTATGCTTTACAGCCTGTTTGCATCACTGATATCTACTTTTTTTACATTTAAGATAGGAAGATAGCAATAAACTTATTACTAAAGTATCAACAGCAGAATTATTTTCTTCTCTTGTGAACCCAAAGTTTCATGTCTGATGTCCATTGTCCTTCACCCCAGACCCTGCAGGGAATGTCTTGTCTCAGGTTAGACCAAAATTCAGCATTGCCAATTTTTGCAGCATTTATCATTCAGCCATGCAATTCTAATAGGCAGGACTGTGAGGGAAGCCTAAATATAGTGATCATCTTGGCCCTCATTTATGTCAGAGACAATGCCAGTTCTAGCCCACATAGTTGTGGAGGAAGGAGACTTCAACATGTAACACAAAAGCAAACAAAAAAGAAGTCTCCAAGCACACTCACCGTAAGTCTCTGGCTTTCTTTTGCAGTGTGACTCATGAGTTTTAAGTGATTAGTAGAGCCTCGGCTTTATTAAATCCCCACTCAGAATGGTCCTGTTACCTCTGATAAGAGAGGGTGATGTCACCTTATTGAGTGTGATGGCCCTTCTCTCTAGAGTGGAGCGAAAAAGCAAGCAAAAAGCAGGCAGGCTCCATGCATTGAGAAGGGGCAGTTTAGTTCCCCTGTTACATTTGCTGAGCTCATTTAATATCTTTAATTCTGGCGAGTGTGATCTTCAAAAGCATTTGTAACACGGTTGGAGATTTCGGGCTGAGGGGCAGACCTTTCTGAGAGAGCAGTACAAGCTGAGTTACAGAAACAGAAGCTGACACCAGGTCTGAGTGTAATGCAACCTAATTAAAATTAAGAATGGTTGGAAACGTGCTCGGGTATATTCTGCAGGCAATGGAAAGGCTATTTTCCTAAAAATGCTATCTTGATGATTTGCCCCATTTATATTCTTGTCTTTTTATTTATTAGTTACCTAAACCTTATAAAGCAGAGCTTTCTCCATCCTCATGAGGCAGGTATGTATACAAATGGCAGGTACTGATGAAATGTTTACTGAAAAGATTAGCTTGTCAATGAGGCAAAGGATGGATATTGATCCCCCTTCTATGTTTGTCAACCTGTAACCTGTTTAAGAAATGGCCTACAGCAATGAAATCCAATCAAGCACTCTCTGCAGCTCCAGTTTTCTTCTAATATGGGGGGGATTCAATCACAATAAAGGAAATGAACCACTTATCATATAAATGAGGGTAAGGCAATTAACAGGTTGCGGGTTCCAAGTGAGGAGAGTTCTGACTGCACTACAGAATTAAAAGATGGATATGCTGCACATCTGAGCTTTGCCATGGTCTTTCTACAGGGAGGGGTTCTTATGTGGCAAAATACGTCGCAACGCTGAGTTAGCAGGGTTAACAGAATGTGCCTTTCCCTAACTAAACCTTTGCTTGATAACTTTGTAATGGAATTGTTTTCAGACGGTTTTCTATGTAATTAATACCACTTGTCAGTCCCTAAGGCCACCTGAAAAACAATTTTTTAATTTTATGAGAGATCTGAAAGATTGTAAGATTTTCATTTGATTCAACAACAGAAGAAAATCGAGCCTTTTCTAATATGACCCTCATACCCTTGCCTCCCCCCAGTAATAGAAGTCTCAGGCCCAAGTTGTGTTTAAGACAAGTGGTCCAGCTGCCAGGCTGTAGATACAGTCTTCCATCGCTTGTCTTGAAACAGCTTTTGTTTGCATGAACGAGTAAGAGGGCAGCTGCACTCATACACAGGCTGAAGTCTCTTCTCTTAAGCAGAGTGGATACCCACTTACAACATCCAGTTTGTAGGTGCAGATCCCTGCCCTGAAACAGAGAAAACGGCAGCTGATATTGAAACATTTGCCATCTGAGATGAGTAATCTCTTTGCTTTTTTAACTATGGGTTTCCTTCTCCAGAAATACAATCCTGGATCCTGTTGGGAAAATATGAAATCAGGTATTTTTTCCATTAAAGGTCTAGGTCTTGGTACTTGTGGTGGGCGGCCTTGGGCCGCCCACCAGGCCCCCCCCCAGCCACTCTCTCTCGCTCTACCTCCTCAGTAGGATGGGGGAGAAAATAGGATGAAAAGCTCATGGGTCAAAGTAAGGACAGGGAGATCACTCAGCAATTACCGTCACGGGCAAAATAGACTTGACTTGGGGAAATTAATTTAATTTATTGCCAATTAATAACAGAGAAGAATAGTGAGAAGTAAAAACAAAGATAAAACCACATTCCTCCCACTCCCCTCTTCTTCTCGGGCCCAGCTTCACGCCTGATTCCTCCACCTCCTCCCCCTGAGAAGCACAGGGGAATGGGGAATCAGGTGGCGGTCAGTCCATAACACTTCGTCTCTGCTGCTCCTTCCTTCTCACACTCTTCCCCTGCACCGGTGTGGGCCCTTTCCACAGGCTGCAGTTTTCCATGAACAGCTCTAGCCTGGGTCCTTCCCATGGGGCACAGTCCTGTAGGCACAGGCTGCTCCAGCGTGGGTCCCCAATGGGGTCACAGGTCCTGCCAGAAAAGCTGTTCCTGCATGGGCTCCTCTCCATGAGCTACAGCTTCTGCCAGGAGCCTGCTCCAAGGAGGGGTCTCCTTGGGTTGCAGCCTCCTTCAGTGCCTGTCTACCAGCTCCAGCATGGGGTCCTCTAGGGGCTGTAGTGTAGATATCTTCTCCAATATGGACCTCCACAGGCTGCAGGGGGACAGCCTGCCTCACCGTGGTCTTCTCCAGGGGCTGCAGGGGAATCTCTGCTCCAGCACCTGGAGCACCTCACATATTGTGTTTCTCTCACATATGTGTTTCTCACATATTCTCACTCGCCTCTCACAGCTGCTGCCCAGTGTTTTCTACCCTTTCTTAAATACATTATCACAGAGGCACCATCAGTGTCACTGACGGACTCAGATTTGCCCAGCATTGGGTCTGCCTTGAAGCCACCTGATACTAGCTCTGTCTAACGTGGGGACAGCTCCTGGTGTGTTCTTACAAAAGCCACCGTGTAGCCACCATCCCACTACCAAAACCTTGCCACGTAAACCCACTATAGTACTTCAGTGTTTTCCAGCTAAAAATGTGTCACTGCAAGCATCTGATCAGTGATTAACCTCAAGAAGGGTATTTTCTCTTTAATCTTGCATCTCTGGTGCATTTTTTTCCCTTTTCTAAATATTATTCTTCCTAATGGATGCCTTTATTTCTTCAAATGTGCATTGAAATAGATGTCATTAGATAAGCACCCTTCAGAGCAGAGATCAGTGGAATATTGTGCATGACAGTCAATAAAAAGTGAAAATTCAGTGAACTCATTGACTTGTCGTAGGTGAGGAGGTACACATCCCTCAATCCCCACTCCCAAGTGTGAGCTAGATCACCAGTAAACGCAGCAGCCTGTCCTGTCTGACACCTCTCTTAATGTACCCAACACGAGCCTCTAAGTTCAACCCAACAGTCTGTATCCATGTTGACCCAAACTTCCCTTTTGGGATGTGATCTCTGTGCTCTGTGTGAGCACCCAAGAACCAAATTAACATGGAGGCTCCCCTCTACCTTCATCTGAAGGTGCAGAAAGACCACAGCTGATCTAAAACCCTTTCTGAAAATGTGGCTTGCATTGACCTGCCTGTGTGACTCATGGCTGGGGAGCAGAACACATTCTTGTGAAGAGTCAGTTGTTTACCTTGCACAGGTAAATTGTGTTTTAAATGTTAGGAGCCATTGTAGGTGTACAGGTACTGTGCCTCTTAGCCACATTCACCCTTCCAGTGATGGCTACTGCCATATTTACCCCCTTCTGGGTCAATTTCAACAATCTCTTTCCAGTGGAGTTAAAAGTCCTGGAACGTTGTCTCTTCTTTCAACGCTATTAAAAGCAAAATAATATTGTCATTATTAAAATGAGTAAAATAAATGACTGGAGCTATTTCTCATGAGCTTGAAACCTTAGTTTTGTGACTCAGACTGACTCAGACAACAGGCATAGGATGTGAATTAAAAGCAAATTTGAAAAGTTTGAAATAAAGGAAGTAGCTACATCTTTTGTATGCAGTAATGCTAAATTTTTAATAGGTAATAAAAATAACGTGAAATAAAATGCTGAAATAAAGCTGTGACATGGTGGTTCATCTTCCACAAACCTTAAGTGCAATAACTATGCACAAAAAATTAGTACAGACAATGAAATACTCAGGATGGAGTCATACACTTGAAGGGCGTTATGGAGCAATCTTGCTATGTAGGTACTGTGCTGGTACCAGTACCATCTGGTCCAGTGTTCCCAGTTGGAGGTGCCTGACACTCATTTGTAGGAGAGCGGAGAATCCTACAACTGCTTCCTTCTCTTCTCCCGAAACCATGTCCCCCAGAGACTTACTGTCTGCTTTGTTAATGATTAAGAACTAACTAGAGAAGGGCACGTATCAAGTATGGACATATTATATTGTGTCAGAATTGAGGAGGAAGCCTCAGGCTCGTGTCCCCTGTGCCTCTCTCCACTATTAATCTTCTCAGTACATGAAACATTTTTCACCAATACATAACCTCACTTATTACTTCCTGCCATTAAGTGCAGCAAATACTCAGACACTCTTCTGGAACATTTCCAAATGAAATCTCAGAGTCGTTACATTAACCTTTTCCATTATAGAGCAGAAGGAAATTAGCTATTGGCACACACAGAAATACATAGAAAGTGGTACAATATTGTGTGTAATTGTATTTTTATACTTTTTGACAATGTAAAGAGTTAAACAAAAATGTTTAAAATCCTGCATGCTTCATTAAAATCTCTCTATTTCTCTATTTTCAGCAAAATAAGCCATCAGTGTTAGATTCTATAATTGACACCATTGCTTAGGGAACAAACCTATGAATCTTATTAGAGACAAATTCATTACTTTAAGTCCACCCTTAGGATGCAGAGCTCATAAAAGAAACCTCTGGAGGGTTCAGCTTAGGGGATGAGATGATTTCAGGCTGCAAATCTACAGATTTGCTGTAATTAACCTGAACTAATTATTGTCAGGCGATGGGTCAGACATCCTGGATAAAAGCCCCTGACTGGTTTTGTGGTCTACTGGGTTTTCAGTAAGAGACCTTCTTGCTAAACAAAGAAAAAGTACTGAAAGCACAGCCCTATATATTCTTAAAGTAAGATAAATCTTTCTGCTGGGACGGTATAGCAGAGTCTATTTAAAATGCACAGTCAACAGGCACAACTGAAATATATTAATATTTAATACTTTTGCTAGCTAGCTCACTACAGGTAACAATCAGTAGCAATGGTCAAAAACAACCCCTGGGTGGGCTTAAGCTGGTCTCCATATGAAGTGAACAACCACTTGCCTATTTTTGCAAATATCATGAGAAGGGATCCATTTAAACACTTCTTTATGCACTGCAGACGTACTGTTGTAGTCCTGCAATGGATGCTGTCCTACCACTATTCTTCTACTGCTTACAAGGGATAATAAGACAGATGCACGGGTGCAGCTTCAGAAGCTTCTGTAGCTCTCATAGGGAAGATGGAGTAAGATAGCCTGTACAAGATACACTGATACCCCTGTAACACAGCTTACATAAATTTAATTATCGCAGGTTCAAAAAGCAGCGACTTTTTTTACTGTTAGTGGAAGAACAGTTTAGCTTTATGCTTTCACACACACATTTTTGTATGTGTTTAAATCTCCAAATTCCATTGAAATCAGCGGCAGTGACATGCATGAAAACATTTCAAGATACCTCCATCCTTTGAGGTTTTCAAGACTCAGCTGGACAAATTCGACACTATCTAGTGGAGGCAACAGTCCCACTTTGAGTGGGAGATGACCTCCAGAGGTCCCTTCTGGCTAGCATTTCTATGACCCAGTGTTGTTAAGAAGTGGTTACAGGGAGAACTCTGTGCTGAGGTGTTGTCCTTACCCTCTCAGCTGGAGATGCTTATGGCTGCTCCTGGCTTAGGAGGTTTTTTCCCTTCAGACCAGAGGTTTTCTGCCGTTGCTTTTATCCTCATAAACATGCATCCTACCTTCCCTTTCACATCTTCTCCTCTTTATTCTACTGGTGTTTGTTTGCAGGTTGTCACGTATTTTTACTGTATCTTTCACTGATACTGGGCAATTTGTTCTCCACATCCTCTGTGTGCCCCTTACGCTGTGGGACCAAGTTTCTGACCAAGACCTCCGAACCAGGGAAGCCCACCTATGAGCGGGAGGGAGCTGCAGCACAGCTAGAGCTGATTTTGGCAGGGGTCACGTATCGAATACACCGGTGGGGGACCAGAGGGTTGAGATGTGGGGGTAGTCAGCAGCTCTTGTCATGTGAGTGACTTAAAAGGTGTATTTTGAGCATCTGTGACTCCCAAGGGGGAAAAAAAAAGGTCTGTACCAGTGCCACCTAGGAAGTCCCAAGTTCCCTCCTCTGCTGCATGGCCTTGGGCAGCTTCTTCAGGTTCCTCGTGCACTCAGCTGCCCCAGATGACATTTTCCGCCTCAAGGTACTGCCACAGGGCTACTGTGAGTGCAAAGCAGGCTCACATCTGCTAACCTAATGGGTTCATTGACATGAGAAGTTGAGAGAAATTGTGACTAGAGTCCTTTTTTTCTGTCTTCTGTGTATTACACTGATGGGTTTGTTACTGTTTTTCACTCTTGGAGTCATTATCCTTTTCACATCATTAACTGTTTTCCTGCTGGTATAAAGACAACCCCTAGCAAGCAAAGGAGTCAAAATGACTGTGTAAAAATAGCTGGAACTCTGTACAGTTGAACAGAAGAAAAGTATGGAGGGGATCAATACTGAGCGTAGCACTACTTTTAAGTGGGTGCAGTACATGAGATCCTCTGTGGATCTGAATTTCCTAGGTGAAATGCAGAAGCTTTTGGTTCAAAACTCCACATAACCTGAAAGAGAGTTTAAAATGTGCAAATAACAGCATTTAAATCCCACTAAAGTTCTGTGGGAAGCAGTCCTTGAAGTACATCAAATCCTCAAACGTTGTGTTTTGTGAGGACATCCTGCAAACTGAGATTATTAAAATACACCCCCCGCCATGATTATGAAGATGTATAGGTTGGGTGTTTTTTTTTTTGCTAGCCTAGTTTTCTAACTTAAATGGTTTTGTTTTGCTCACCAAATATCCAGTGCTCTCCTAGCTTTCACTCTCTCAAGCCTGCATACAAGCAGCGAGATGCACGTGTCCACAAGGTGTGGGTCGAAGTCTCTGTGTGTGAGCCGGGGGACGCGGGACCCTGCCTGCAAAGTCCTCACTGACTCCTGGGGCTGGCAGGGACCGGCCATCATGAAGTGGTTTGTTGGATGGGTCTGTTTGATCCTCCAAGGATCGATATTTAGTATGAGACAACCTTTTTCTTCTGAACAGTTGTTATTTAACTCTCTGACCGTGTAAATATTACAGGGTAGCTTACTGCTCATTGTTTCCATTCCCCGATGTGGGCATCCTTCTAGTAATGTTGCGTGTGCAGGAGGAGCAGTGCCAGGTACGAAGTGCCTTTTTGCCAACCTCCTGTCTAGGTCCTCTGTTGACCTAGCCGTACTTTGGCCTTACTGAAGCACAGGCCAAATAGGTGTTCTGATAAGCAACACCTTCTTTGATGATGATGATGATGAGCTTGCCTGCTGTTGACTGTGCATCATCCAAGACAGAATGGCAACATGGGATGGAGGAGGCCAACTCCTTCCACGCGGATACATTTAATTAGCAAAATGAGGAGGAAAGAATTTTGAGGTTTAGATGATAGTACAGCAGGAGCTGCCACTCCCTTTGTCCTTCTGTCCTGCAGCCAGCACAACAGCCATCGCCTCTGGCCACCCTGGGCTGCAACAGACTCTCCTAAAGACACTGTGCAGTGTCACCAGTCCTGGGGCGTAGATGTGAGAGCAGATAATTTTTACAATTCTGCTACCTGGGAGAGAAGCGAGCACATCTTTCCTTGTGCGTTTGGATCAGCACGGGACCCGCTGAGAACTGGTCTGCCCCCGATCAGCATCAGTTTGTAACAAGAACATTGCAAGCTTGATCTGTGCCTGTTTGTGACGGGTATTACAAATAAAAACTAGCTGCCTGTGAATGGAAAACCCTAACTGAAGCAGGAAAAAGCTGCAGTTATCATGCATCACCTCTGTATGCCACCACCGACTAATTACTCTGGTATATCCCAGAGATGAGGCACTGCTACAGCAGATGCCCAAGAAACACTTAGTTAATATTAAATTGTAATCCTATTACCTTTAGATGTTCTCAGTGTTATTAATCTCACAGTTTCCAAGTCAGCAGTTTAAAAAGAGATTATCTGAAAATCGTAATGCCATTAACCTCTCTGTATACCATTTTTAAGCAAAGGAGCCAACGGGAGTCAAAATAATAAAAAAATCTATATTTTCAGTATCTCTCTTCTTAAGAATATTCCACGTGTAATTTAAAATTCATCAGAGAAGCACCACCCATGGAACAGATTATTTTCATAATCTGTTTACGCCAAAAATAAAATAAACACAAATAATCAGAAATTAATTATCTCATCCACTGTCTTTTATAAGTCCTCTATTGGACTGGTACAAAATTACTGTCAGGTTTATATCCTTGCATCAAAAGGAACAAATACATTGAACTACAGAAGAATCATTAGTTTTATATCTTGAAATAGATTTCTAGAGTTAATTTACATCCTAATAAAATTTTTGTTGGAACTTTGTTAGTGGTATGGCAAAAAATCTTTGCAACACAAAGTACCAGGCCCAAGTGAAAACTAACTTCATGATGGCAGAACATGAAGAACTTCGTAAGCATCTGTGTAGGAATGTTTAAGTAAGCATTTACATGCTTTCTGAACCATAATCTGACTGAGGTCTCTCTTTCTATTTCTCTCTCCTACAGGGATGTAAACTGTAAGAATATTTTCCTTTCGGGTCTCTCTTCATTTTTCTGATTATTCATATTTGCTATTTCTATATCCGGTTATTAAGAGATTTAAGCAACTGCTCATTTCTTTCTCTTTTTACTTCTGTTCTTTTTTTTCAGTTTTTATTCTGTCTGCAGTTTAAATTATTATTTGCTGTAGAAAAATCCTTATAAGATGGGTGGGAGGGGAGGATGGCCAGGGCAAGGAGCCGCAATGGCTAATTATAGAAATTATTACTTGACAAAATCATTTATTCCTAGAATTTTAGCATCTCATAGAAATTGTAGGGAATGTCTCCTCCATCTCCAGGGCAAAAGCCAAGTAACCTGGAATTGTAGTCTCACCGAGAGCAGGTGCTGGGATGTTTAAATTCAGAACTCCACAACAAGTGTACAGGTTGCATCATCACCTACCCCAGGGAAATTACAGACCCTCTTGGATGACACCCTTCCCATTCCCCAGTCAGTAAGGAAGATGGGTCATGGTACACGTGGAATGTGTTTCCTTTTATTACTGGGATGCCTGCTCATCTTTGAGTAGTGGTAATAATAAGATAAAAAGAGAGCAGCCCAGACCCCTCTTTCCTTTTCATTTGCAAAGGAGCTGTGTGATATTAAATTAGCTATTTACAAAATATATTAATATAGAAAGCTATGTCAAAGGGCTGAAATGGCTGAAAAATATAAAATAAGGAAATGAAATCTTCTCCCTTAAAAGCATGTCCTTAGAAGGCTGAGAGCTGTACTTTGTCACTAAAGTAAAATCTATGAATTCTTTTAGTGCTGGACATCTTTTCAGTTCATTTTAAAAGAGCTACTGACAGAGCTTGGTGATGCTACTTCTGCAGTAACGCAACAGCAGTTGCATGGAAAAGGTACCACTTGATGTATTTTTTCTAAGAACCCTTCCTTGCCCTCCGGGGTTTCTCTAGGCAATGTGATCCATGATCGCTACCAGCAAATATTTTGGTCTAGCTGTGACTTTATTAATCTACCAAGTTGTGTTTATCTAATAAATAGTAACTACTTGTACGGCTGACATTGTATTTCACAATTCTGTAACAATTCCTATTTCTGACTGCAGTGTGATAGCTGAGCTCTGTAAGGGGTTATTCAACCCCATAAGTGAATGAACCCCTTCCACAAGAGTTACCGTCTTAAAATAATTATTGGGAAAAATGAAAGTGTAATCATTAGTCCAATAATGGCTCTAGTGGAAGCCTAAATTAAGTCATATTGCATCTCTGAAAGATTAGATTAGACAAATTAGGCATTTTAGTTTCCTTTAAAAACCTAAGTCTATAGTAGGAGTAAAACAGTGCAGTGCTGGGCGTGAAAGGGAAATAACTATCAGTTGTGAAATATCTTTGGATTGTTTAGTAACATTACCATTCACAGCCACGGAATACATTATATTTTATTGTAAACTTCGTTCCTTAGAGAAGTATAAATCTTGAAAGTGTGTCAATACTTGGCAAAGTAAATAGTCTCTGGAGGCAAAAAATGTTTAAGACCATCTATCTAGTATAAGTTGTTGATAGCAATTAAAATCCAAACTGTTTATGTATAAACATGAATTGCAGAGGTAGCTTAAAACTGGCCAGTAAAAGTCTTGTCTGGGTGGAAATTCCAATTGCAAAGGACTGCAAAAAGCAACATCTGAATTTTAAGAACTATTTTTGTACCATACACTTTTTTTCCTTAGGGACAATATTTTGTATGAAATTTTATTACAGTAAGGGGCATCTTTTTATTTATTTGTTTTCACATTCAGATATTCTTTAAAAAAAAACAAAACTCACCAAACAATGGGTAAAACCAAGATAACTTAGATAAAATATTGCTTGTATTAGATGAGTACTAAACCAGAATATATTTCAGTGCTCACTTTTCCCCCAAAGTCATACAGAGAAGGATGGGGAATTATTTTAAGTTAATTACTGTAATCATTAATGACAAATATTTTTATAAGTGAATGTTCTTAAAAGCTTTTGTATTACCATGTATTCAAATGGAATTATTAATTGTGTCTCTTTAATGTGGAAGGCCCTAAGGAAATGGACCACTGTGGGCAGCTTGCACAATTTTATTGTTTTCCAGTATGGTTACGACACTCAAAACTTTGGCAGAATGAAAGCCCAGAGAAAGAGCATCGGGGTGTCCTTCCATCTGGAAGAGGAAATGGGCTAACTCAGCTACTGGGTACCTACTTGCTCGTTTGAAAGGAACTTGTTGGTCTTGCTCCAGGTAGACTGTCAGATCTTCTGAGATGGGGAGATCTGCCTTGACTTATCCTTGCACTGTGTCCAGAACAATAGGTCCACTACTGGCTGCCCTGCATGGTGTACAAACAAGCACTGTACCAACAAGGTGTGCATGTTTCCTATTTTTGGTCTAGTGGACACTCTCAGATTGTTGCAATTTGGTCAGTCCTTGAGGAGATGCCAAGAGTACAGCTAGAGCTCTGGTTAATGTGGTGGCCGGGAGGATGTTGTGCTGGGCCGTTGGTGGATCCTGCCTCTTCTACAAGGCTTCCATGACTTTAGGGATCTGCTGATAGGCACCCTGCAGCACCACTTCATATGCTAAATGGAGTCAGAGAAGCTACCTTAAATATGGGGAGGTGTGAAGAGAACACCAACTTCAAATGCGACAGTACCAAAGAAGTTTGAAGCTTAGGGATGCTCTGCCCACAGTGCGTTTTGCTGCAGCAGGCAACAAGGAGCAACCTTCCAGCCAGTTGCTCACAGCAGGAACGGTGCCAAGATGCTGGGTGGAAAGGAGAGGCTGTGGCTGGGAACCTTTGAAAGAAATGATTCAAAAACCATGTTTGAAAGGGGAATAAAGCTACAAAAAATGTACAAAAAGTGAGATTGGATGCTGTTAAACAGAGCATAATGTACCATGTTTATATGAAATTAATGATGCTTGCATGCCTTCAAACTGCATTTTAATATTTAAATTCCTGCAAATGTAAATTATTAAAGTGTCCATGAATTATAACCCCCAATCTTCCAAGTTACAGTACTAGAAAA
>NW_010529538.1:0-13124 GCF_000687285.1 Phaethon lepturus | reverse complement strand
GGAAAGAGCGCCTAGGTCAGCTAAATAAAGGAAAGACTCTTCCCTTATCATGTTGAATTTCTTCCACTGTAGAAGAAATCCAGAAATCCAACCTCTTTTCCTTCCTGTTCAGCTGTGGGAAAAATATCTCAGGGAAATAAATCTTAGAGTGGAATCCAAATGAGGAGCTGGTATATAACTGAGAGATTTTGGTGTTCCAGACACCAACATCCACTACTGAGGAGACTGAGTGAATCCACAAGTGGATTAATTCTGGCATTAGGCAGGGAAGAAACACCCATGTCAGGAGTTTCCTCGCATGTTCCTTACTTCCAGAGGAGGATCGGTCAGCGATTTCTACATCACCTCCAGAACGCTGAGAGAGAAATGGGCTTTCTTAAGTGCTCCCAGCTTTCTAGCGGAAAAGAGAGACTTGACTTCCTCCCAAAGACACAGCACTCCTGCAGTGTGCACACACTGTGATGAAACCGTAAGACAAGTAAGATGGTGAGACACCATTTCACTGCAGATAGGTGCTGTACCTTGGGTCTCTCCCCTCCTTTGTTGGAGGAGTCCTTGTGCAAGGGAGTGGTGTTCATGCTGTGGCTTCCAAGGGCAGAGCTACTGATGGGTCCCTCCAGTAACACAAGAGGGAAAGGGAAGCCATAGGAAATAACAAAAATATTCTGGTAATTTTAAACTTACTGGAGTTTTTCTTACAGTCTCTTCAGAAAGAATTTGTGAGAATTATGCAAAATAAGACAGGAACAGATCAATAGAGGAAACAGCATCTGAACCACAATGCAGGCATTTATTGTCTCCTTGTGCATTAAATTACCCAATTAATGTTTCCTGTTGCCTTAGCCTGTTCTAATAAGGCTTGACTGTCGCTTATCAGCCCCTAATCTTCTAAATGATGAGCAAGAACTGCAGCTGGATTTACAAGAGCCTTTGGGGCATAATACCAAACTCCCAGAGCACCGAAGATCCATCCTTGGAATTACATTTATTAGGGGTTCTCATTCATTACCATTTACTTCACACAAATATCCACTAATAAGATCAGCTCGGCTTTATTATTTATTATTTATTAAGTACTAATAAAATAGATACACTGGACAACCAATCTCTGTGTATAACACATTCCTCAAAAAATAAGCTTTTTCGTGCCTAAAAATGTCATTTCAGATACCAATACTCCTTCGAGTCAGCCGAGTTTTCCTGCTTTGTGGGCTTATTTTTCCTGAAAGGGTGACCTGTAATTTAAAATGTTTTGGGGTAAGAAAAGTGTTTCCACAGTAACTGAAAGTGATTTTTATGGGCTGCGTGCATGAGTTAACTAATTAGAATAACAACATTGAGAAAGAGTTGCGGCTAATGAACAACTAACAGGGATAAATGATTTTAATAGACAATGGTAGTGTCTTCAGAATGATAGATACTTTCCTGTTGTATGATAAAAAATAAATAAATCTATTTTACTAAGAGAGCCTTCTTATGAACTGTGAGGCCAGTGCGGGGGGAGGAATAGATTCATTTAGATAAAATGCTATTAAATTGCCTGTATACTGTCCTGTCAGACAACTATTGACCCCTTCCCATGGGAGAAATTGATTTCTGTGCAGAGAGCTATGTGCTTTCTGCAGTGTATTGCTTCAGTGCTATGGCTCTGGTAATCACACACTGCTGCCTCTTTTCCTTTCTCTCCCGCTCTGTCTATTTGTTGTGGAAAGATTGATTGAGAGACATGAGGGTTTTAGATTGCCATATTTGTTGTTATTTGACCTTTTCAATTGTATTGTTAAAAATGTAAATACTTCCTTTGTAGTAATGTACATATGAATTTTCTTAAGTAGTCTGCAAGTAAGGCTTTCAGGAGGAAGCATTTACCTTTGTTCTCCTGTAGACCTATTAGAGCTGACTCAGTTAAGTGAATTCAAATGCAGCTGAGGATGCTCCCTGCTTCAGTAAAGCTATCTAGGCGTTCTCAACACAGCAAGATCTAAAGATGGGAAAAATAATCCAAATTAGTAATGCCAGAATCAAATAAGTGCTGAAAAGTGAAACAATACATGATTAACGATCCTTGCTTTAGTTTGGATTGGTTTTTCTTCTTTTAGGCATAAATACCTTTTGTCAGCTCTTACTAAGGATAGTAATTTTTTAATAAGACAACAACATTTGAGGTCAAGAAATGCAAACATTAAATTTGAAACACAGTTCTAAATCTTCCCCCTCTGCAGGTAAATAAGAAACGAGGTCTTTAATTGTCATGAAATTGTCACACATGGTTTCTTGGATAATACAGCTTCAGTTGACAAAACTGTTTGTCTGACAAGTTACGTATGTGCTTGACTTTTTCTACTATTTCATGTCATTCTTACATGAGTTTCGTTGTTATGACTCACTTTAACATCATCAGTGCAAAAGCAGGTGTTTGAATGTCTGCTTGAGGGAGTCTAGGTCCTTGCTGTTCTCTGAGAGCCAAGGCGCATTTGTACATGGGGGGAATCTCTGAGTGGGAAAAAGCCAGGACAGACCTTCTTGCTCTACCTCACGCCAGTGCTAAGGGCATACAAGGGAGTAGAGACCTGCTGGTAGATCACAGCTACGTTTTAGTAGTCACAGGCTGCTGCATTAGCCCTTGGGAGGGAAGTGTAGGATGGCTTAATTAGAGCCACGTACTAGCCCAGATTTAAAGACCAGCAAACTGCTGAGTCCATCTTGGCACTTATGCACCGAGGCTATGCCAAATATCCAGCGTTTCAATGTTTTTGCCTTTATTATGCTGGATGGATAAAGCTGCCAAAGCAGAATCACTGGTGATCTGTAAAAACCAATAAAGACATGATGCAGCTTCTCCTTTGCCTTTTACTTGCCCACATCCTTTAATCTGTAGTAAATAGACATAAAATGCTGTTCAGTCAAAATCACATTGTCTTACACTGACGTTATGCTCCCTCCCTCCTGTGTAAGGAGATGGCAGAACTGTGATGAAGCCGCCATGAGCGAGGAACATTAAGTGCCCTAGAAAAATTTTGCTGTGCTCTTGGGCACGTAGCCAGCTCCCTGTACCTATAGCCCCGTAGCTGTTTGCCACGGCCTTTTTTAGAGGTGACATGAGGTCACGGGGCAGAGCCCAAGCCGGCAAAGTGCTCCAACGCAGCTCTCGGAGAGGGTGAGCCGCGGCGGGAGAGGAGAGTAACAGCACCCTGCAGTTGGGAGGTTGCTGCCATAAGAAGGGTCAAGGATGACTATGGAGCAGGTTTGAAAGTGGGAAGGAAAGGGGATTGCTTAATTGGAGGCCATTTTGGTGGGGACAGTGGGCAAGGCAGGCCTGTTATAAGCAGGGACAACCAGAAGAACCAGACAGAAACTTCGTCAGAGTAAAACCAGCAGCTTCCCCCTCCCTTCCCTCTTCAGGTGCTGGTGGTGCTGGGTTCCAGGTCGTATCGTTTGTGTCCGGCCAAATCTTTTGCTTTGTGCTTAATGGCGACGGAGGCATGTGTGAAAATCATTGTTGCAGAGAGCTGGCTGAGATCTGGAGCGATGCTAGAGGAGAATAAAGGCTGGAAGAAAGGCTGAAAATTACATCTAAAATACCATTTCTGAGAGTATGCCACACATTTCTCAGTCAGATTCACAGACTCTTGAGTCTGGTTGTTGTCTGAGTCCTGAATACTTCAATTTTTTACTCCATAACAGCTTATATTTTTTTTTCTGTCATTTCACCTGGACATGGTGTCCTTCATTCCTTGTCTTTATTTGTTACAGAGTACAGCAGCAATATTACAATTAGGTATTTATGGCAGTGGTAACACTTTAGCAGTAGGTAGCCAGCATGCAGGCAATGAGCAGGGAAGATTTCACATGCATGCAAGCATGTAAACTACCACTCAAGTCAAGTTAAAACGTGTCTGACCTTAAAAAACACACATGTGATTATGTTGCTGCGTGTCCTTTGCAGTGAACAAAACAGTTCAGGATCCTTAACTATGAAAGCGAACATATAAATATAAGCTACTACTATTGTGCAAGGAAACCTCTAAATTGGTAATTGTACAGAAATTATGGGGAGAGAGGAAACATCAGTTTCTGCTGAAGTGACGACGTGTGATTTGCACATAGTGTGCCTGTTCTCAGCAGTGGCACTGGGAGGCACCGAGCTCTGCAAAGGATGTTTCTAGCCCCATATTCACCACTTTTAGGCCTAGTTCAGGAAAACATATTTATTGGTGAGTCTCTAAAGCGGGAAACTCAAAAATACATGGTTATTTAGTATGTCCTTAATGATCCACTGGAGCCAGCGTGACTTTGCAACAAAGGAAATTCTATTTCAACATATGGAAAAAAGTCTCAACGTGCGAGTGGTGAAACTTTTGAACAGGTTGCCTGGAGAAGCTGTGACATCTGCCTCCTTGGAGATTTTCAAAACATGACTGGACAAGGACCTGAGCAAAAAAGTCTAACATTAAGGTTAACCCTGCTTCGAGCAGAATGTTGGGCTAGATAACTGCCCCCATTTTCCTCACACCAAGGTCTCTTTGAAATTAAATCGTTCTATGGTTTTATAACTTCAACTCCTGGTTACATTTAAGCATTTGCCCAAGATAGCGACTTGCTAGGGAGCAGCTCCATCCCATGAAATAGAGATTTTCTTTTACGATAGCCTTTTAATACTTTGCGTAGCAAAATACCTTTCTTGCCCTCTTCATCAGTCTCTCCTCCATGCTAGCACTCCTCCCCTCATCAAATAATTCAATTTAACTTTGCTGCACGTGGAGCAAAGTCACTGTGTCCATTGGGGAAGCTGCCTAGGCAGGGGGGAGAAGACCATATCTGAGAGCATGAGGTGCACGGGTACAAACACGTCTCCCAGCTCATGCAGCTGAGATGGGAATGCTCCAGCTGGGTGACAGAAGCTGTTGGAGAAAATCACTGACTGCAGCACCACAAACCCAGTGCCTCTTAACTTCTGGCATGAAGGTGTGAGATTCTCCCCCTCTGTCTTGGGATGGGGAAAGGGCAGGAGAAGTTGCACTGTGTGGTTTTCTTAGAAATACAGAGGGAGGGAGGTGATAGGGGAGGGAAGATGAGGAGCCAGAAAGGCAGGAGGAAGATGGATGTGTGCGGGAGTGTGCATGTGGGAATTTGTATAGGGAATGGACAACGTTACATGTATTTGGGGAAATGTCATCGTATGAGTACATATGAAGGAAAGGAGTCAGGCGTGTGGGGAACAGCAAGAGGCCTGTCCTAGTTTCAGCCAGGATAAAGTTAATTTTCTCCATAAAAATTAGCTATTAATCGCCAGTCCCCTGTGCTTGCCATGGGTTTGCTTTCCTTATGTATATTAGAGTCTTATGCTCGTTAGTCGCCCGGGCTGGCGAATGTCATCGTATGAGTACATATGAAGGAAAGGAGTCAGGCGTGTGGGGAACAGCAAGAGGCCTGTCCTAGTTTCAGCCAGGATAAAGTTAATTTTCTCCATAAAAATTAGCTATTAATCGCCAGTCCCCTGTGCTTGCCATGGGTTTGCTTTCCTTATGTATATTAGAGTCTTATGCTCGTTAGTCGCCCGGGCTGGCGGATGGCCGGGGCATCGCTGCTTTTTCTGTGCTGCTGTACTGGACAGGCTGGAACTCCAGTGTGGACTCGAGTCGAAGGGACTGTGACCTGTGGATAAGTCCATGTGGGAGCAGGACACCCCGAAGCGTCTGTGGCCGTGCATAAGCCCATGCCAGAGCAGGTATATCTCGAAGCATCTGTGGCCATGGTTGTGTCTGTGCCGCAGCAGGTGTACCCCTGATGGGATTGTGGCACAAGGATAAGTCCACGCTGGAGAAGGTACATCTCAAAGAGTTTGTGGCTGTGGATAAATCCATGCTGCAGCAGGTACACCGTGAAGTATCAGTGGTTGTGCATGAGGTCATGCTGGAGCACCTCAAAGTGTGTGGCCATGGAGAAGCCTTCGACAGTGCAGGTATATTCCTGGAGGGACTGGAACTATGAGTGAGGCCACGCTGAAGCAGATTTATCTCTGGAGGCATTGTGGCCCATGGAGGAGGAGGCCATTTTGGAGCAGATGCACCTCAAAGTGACTGTAACTGTGGATAAGTCTATGCTGCAGCAGATATACCCCTGGAGAGACTGTGGCTCATGGAAGGGACTGCAGTCTGTGGATAAGTCCAAGCTGGAGCAAGGGCAAGGGAAGGAGTTCATTGCAATGTTAAACCCAATGATCCAGTCCAAAGAGCCCAGGAGTGGAGACTGTAATGGAAATACCTTTAAACTGTTGTAACCCATGATTTGAGTTGAATGTTTTAGGAACTACTATAGCAGGAACCATCTGAACCAATGGAGGACAAGCCTTCAGAGAAGCAGGGCAAGTGCAGCAGTGATCTGACCTGAGCTGGCTTTGGTGCCCAGTAACTCCACACAACACAGCACCTCACCTGTACTAAGTGACCACCATAAGGGATGAAGCCCAAAGTCACGGACTAAATTATCTCAATGGACATTTCACGAGCATTTGTGGACATTTCACAGACATTTTACAGGGATGGTCTATGGACTAAGGGGACGATAATCTGTGTATTCTATCAAAGGATGGGAAAGGGGGTGGAGGTCAATGAGGTTGTATGGGATAGTGTGGTACTTGAGCATAACGTAAATGGTATGGAATAAGGGGCAGATAATGACCTGGTTTCAGCCAGGATAGAGTTAATTTTCTCCATAAAAGCTAATGTGAGGCTATGTTTTGGATTTGGGATGAGAAAATGCTGATTACGTGCTGATGTTTTGAGTTGTTGCTAAGCAGTCAAGGACAGTCCAGCTTCTCGTGCTGGCCTGCTGGCAAGAAGGCTGGGGGTGCACGGGAAGCTGTGAGGGGGCACAGCCAGGACAGCTGACCCAGGTTGGCCAAAGGGATATTCCATACCATACAACGTCGTGCTCAGTATATAAAGCTGGGACAAAGAAGAAGGAGGGAAAGGGGGAGACGTTCGGAGTGATGGCATCTGTCTTCCCAAGAAACCGTCATGCATGATAGAGCCCTGCTTCCCTGGAGATGGCTGAACACCTGCCTGCCCATGGGGAGTGGTTAATGAATTCCTTGTTTTGTTTTGCTTGCATGCACAGCTTTTGCTTTATTTATTAAACTGTCTTTATCTGAACCCACAAGTTTCCTCACTTTTACTCTTCCGGTTCTCTCCCCTGCCCCACTGTAGGGGAGTGAGTGGGCAGCTGCGTGGGGCTTAGTTGCGGGCTGGAGATAAACCACGACAGGCCCCAAGTAGTGAGACCTGTACTAGAGAAAATGGGCTCTCTTCCTTATCAGTTCTCAGGTATCATAAGAAGTTTACAGGAGTAGTTTTGGTCCAATAGTGACAAACCTGACACCTCTTAATAAACAAACAAGGACTTGAAATTAAATTAATGTGAAAGGGACCTTAGCAATAGTAGAGGGATACAAACATCAGTTGTGTCTTCGGATTATGAAATGTCTTGGCACCTGTTCTTATTTGCTTATGTGTATTTTTAATTAAGTAGAATTTCATTTGATAGCCCATTAGAACTACATCCAAAAGGAACTGCTGGATGCCCCTTACCAACTGTTTCTATGCTTCTCTCCCATAGCAGGGTGACCTTTGCACTGTGATCACTTATTGTAAAATAAGCAAGCTACCTGTAATTGGCTAGTCTAGTGTTGCTAAACTCAGGATTTTTGCAAGACACCTTTGCAGTCCAAAGTACCTTAGCTTCCATTTATTGGCTTGTGTTCATATGTGCCTGTGCTTCAGAGAATGTTTAATCAAGGATGAAACTGCCCCTTATCCCAATCCCCACTAATTTAATGCAGGAATACATAATTTTAATAGAAGCTTTATTTGTGCATGTGAAAAAACACTCTGCCTTTCATGTGAGGGACCATGAGAGCAAAGAATGGGAGAAGCTGTCAAATGACTCTGCTGCTGAAGGACGAACTGCTTGCAGAGCTTACTTCTGGACTGAGTTTTTTCTTCTATTCAGTGTCTTCCTCCTTTGCCACCCATTGCTAAGGACAAATACAAAGAAATGTGTGAGAACAACTTAAAAGCAAAGTTGCAGGGAAACATACAGAATATATGAGCATTGCTTACAAATGTTCCCAGGTCAGAGACCAAAGGTCTGTGTTACACTTTGAAAGACACTTTTTGAAATTAAGAACTTCAATTCTGTCTCCAATTCTCTGCCAAACCCCATAGGATCCCACTACCATAATTAGCATCCTTACTGACACATTCAGGTATAGCCTAGTCTTCCTCATACCTTGCTTTGATTTACCTAGACGTGGGCTGCATTAACATGGCAGGGTGATGAAGAAAACTTGTGGTGTTCTCTGCTTTGAGCTGGTTAAGTGCAGGTAGATCCCTCTGCTTTTGACCTAATGAATTTCCTTTAAAGGAAAGCTAAGGTCTTCTAAAAGGTCACAACAAGTGGACTAATGATTCCTGTCCGTCAATCTGATAACTGCATTCTCATGTTTCACTGTTTCCTCCCACTTAATCTGTTTCGTATGTTCAAATGTGAAGCTCTTGGTTTGGTCCTGAATTTGTGTTTGAAAAAAAATTAATGAACTTTCACTGTGGTGCCAATGAAAGCATAACCTAAACTTCCACTGGCCTTTTTTCTGTCATTATGTCTTTCAGATTTCTCTATCTACTATCCACCCACATCTTTGCAACTTTGTGGCATAGTTATTTCCACTAATTCCCTAGTTTCAACCTCCCACCAAGTAGAAAGCAACACACAGGAGAAATGTTGCTTCAAGTACAACAACGCAGCCATTTCTCTTATTTACAACCCTTCATCTAGTAAATGCACGCTTGAGCTGAAATACTGCTGGCTTCTCAAAAGTCATCTGTTAATTCATCTTTATTAGGAAGACTCTCACTTACAGATGGACTGGACAGTGGAAGTTGTACCGCCCCTGGGAGTTTCGCCTCCGTGAGATCTGGCCTCCTGGGACATCATCTGAGAGGCTTGGGATCCACTGGAGATCCCACTGTTGGTAAAACCTGATGAATGGGCTGAGCTTCTGGCACCTAGAACAGTTAAAAAGGAGATGTTACTGACTGGAAGAAATTTTACAGAATAATTACAAACTACCGTATTTTAAAAAAATTCAAGGCTAGCAAATGTATCACAAGACAAGGACACTGCTGGTTACTTGACTTGTTCCATCAGTGTACCGCTTTTTAGCTACCACCTTGGGGAAAGGACATGGATGTTCCCAGAACACAAAGAAAATCTACGACTCTTGCACAGACTGTTTTTGATAAAATTGGATCTCCAAAACAGTTTCAGCACAGTTTGCTGAAATTGCAATTTTCTGAGGAGCTGCCCAAGGATTGTGGAACAGACTCCTACAGTAACTAAGGATTGTTGTAGACCTCACCACTTACTGTTACAGGTGACAGATATGTTCCTCTCACTTCACTTTCCATAGCATAAACCTACACATAACAGATAGTTGTAAAATTCAAACACAGCAAGCTGTGATAGCCAGTGGCCAATTTATATGTATATCTCTGTCTCAGTATAAATAAGCCCCAAGAAAAGTATTTCATTGCAAACTCTCCTTCTCCTGGGGGAGCAGTAAAGCATTAGCGACGACAAATGTTAGTGATAAAGCTTAAAGCATTCCTGGAGGATGCTCAAATATTTTGGTGATGAGCTTGTTATAACATCTTCTGTAAAGTGATACTGAACAATACTCATGCCCTGCTGCAGAATCAGCTGCTCCTTCGAGCGTGTTTGTTCTGGGGGGAGGAAGGGTTACAGTCTGAATGAAAAGGTTAAGAAGATGTGTTTGAAGAGCAAGAGACTTCAGTGAGCACCTGCGGAAATGAAATCAGGCCCTTTTAGCTCTCAATCAGGCAAAGAATCTGTGGCAAGCTCTCTTGCTGCAGGGAGCCAAAACTCACACCTGTCTTGGCAATGCTACAGAGCTAACATTTTTCACATGGATAAAAGCTCTGTTGGAGTATCTCCTGTAGGCATGGCTAAGCTTGAGTCATGCAGATTTCTCTTCACCAAAATAGTGGTTTTCATAAAAGCCCATAGTTGATAAAGAAATTGCAAGAATAAAACTAGGTGTTAACTGATTAGTTTGCTTCTCTCTCTTCTAAAGATTCTCAATACAAGCCTTCAGTCTTTTAGCATAGAAACTGCAACTTCATGCTCCCTATATGGTACCACTGCTGAAGTTTGCCACTGGTTATGGGTGTGCTGAGTATTGCTGTACCACCCTTATCTGTAACAGAAGACAAGATGGTGCAGCTAGACTCTGCTCTAGTGTATGATTAGACTAAGTAACTGGCACCTCCTGTGTACCAGGATCTTCGCTGCTAATGCAGCATGGTGCCTGAGAGAGGCTATTCCTGCTCTCTGCTCTCTCAGTCCTTCTCTCCTGACTATCTCATATTCTGTCCCTCTGCTGCTACCATCCCTTAAGTTCTTTGCTATTGCATATCCCATAAATGCTGTATTCAGTAACCTAAACTCACTGATCAAATCATAGAGAGTAAAAATTAAAAAATGCCTCACAGAAGTCACATGCAGTATCTCTCTATGTCACTTATTCCTTCACTGCTATGAACAGTGTTGGCAGCAACGCAAATCATACCTTAAAAAAAACAAACAACAAACTTATTTCCTCTCAATCAAGTTTAATGCATTTTTTACTATTAAAAGATGCCCCAAATCTGCACCCTGGCCATCTCACCTGGCCAACCACCCACTTTACAGCTGGAAGAGTCAGGTTCGGCTCCATCCTTCAGTAGACTTCTAGCTGCTTACTACAAAAGGAGTAGACCAGTAGTTGACCAATATGGCAGAGATCCCCTCCTATAACCAGCCTGCTGGTTAGCACACTCCCAACATGTGAGAGATGTGGTTCCAAGACCCCTAAGGCAAAAAGGGTTTCGAAGCCTTTATCGAAGGTCAGTGAGCTAACTATTGTGCTGCTGGGTGAGGCAGGATTACATGGGGCACTCTCTTCTGTGGAGTTACGCCTGTGAAATCAGGTCACACAGGCAGGACTGGCAGGGAGAATCATTATGCATGAAACCCATGGGATCTGGGGTTAAACAAGTGCCAAGCTGCTTAGAGTCGTCAGGTCAGGGATTGCTCTGTGCATGCAACGGAAAAGCAAGCACCTGCAGGGCTAGCTCATCTGAAAGCCAGCTATGCCTAATTTTAGTATTTAGATACGTGCCGTCAAGGATGTGTATATATTCCCTTTGTGAATTCAGCTCTTGGACTGCAGCTAATTTCCCTCTGCTATAGTGTTTGCATAAGGTTTTACCTATGGATGTGTGTGAGTAAAGAGCAAAGGAAATCTGATGATTTATATTAAATGTAGGTACACAGATCATGTTCTTGCATAAGTGTATTATTGCTTATTGCTACCATGACTTTCTGTATTATTGATGATTCCAAGCAGAATGGAGAGGTAGCACAAACTTCAAATAAACACTGTCCTGAATCTCATGAATACTACATATGTATGTGTACATTCATGCATATGTACGTATGCAGAAAACACCCTTAATAGCATCCCACTCATGCAGTTAAATATAAGAATCTTTTGTCTTCAGTGGAATACAGGAATGCAGAAGAGAAGAGATTACTTGGTAAGCTTATTTTCAAGGAAAAAAATATATTGTTTGGCCCTATGCACTAAACCAGAAAACCACACACACACACAGAATTGCTCATACCCATTTCTTGGAGAGTAGCAGTAGGGCCTCCAGAATGCACGCCTCCCCCAGATGCTCTTGCTTCCTGGGACATCATCGACGAAGCAAGTGATCCTCCTGTGATCCCGGAGGAAGTGAAACCAGCTTTGTGGATGTTTTGGTCAGACATTTCTTTTTCTGATGGTGTGGAATCCACTGAAGTGTTGCGAGCATCAGCCAGTCTTTTTATATGCTCCCTAGCTAACAGCGAAGAAATGAAACTGCTACCATGAACAGAAAGAAAAGAAACCAAAACTTATCCTCAGCCAGGAAATGAAACTGAACTTTATGAACATACCTTTTTATTGAAGTTGTCAGGGTGAAATTTAGGCAAACTAACTGATTTCCTCTTATGACACTAAAACAAATTAGTAGCCTATGAATCATTGATTGGCAACTGATACGGCTGAGAACTTTGCTTCTTCCTTCTTTTGCATTCCATTGTACTAAACTGCATCTGTAGAAGATAGCCCCTTGTTTTAAAAATTAATACAACTCCGAGTAAAGACAATAGACAAAAAGGCAGTATAGTGATGGTCATGTGGACAACCTGAGTGGGTTATAGCACCCAGAGGTCAGCTGTGATACAGCTACCCCAGAAAAAACTGGTTTACAGAGAGCCGAAAATCAGAACTCAATTAACAACGGATGGTTGAAATTAATTTCTTTATGGAAGGAACTGTTAGGGGACCTTGCGTCATACGAGCAGATTGGCACAGATGTTTTCTTCTTCCTCATGCAAATCCTGCTAAAGCAGAGCCTCCATCTTTAATGAACAGGCCTTTGCAAATGGCACACACTCCTTTATTGCAGTTTTTCTTAGCCGGTAGTTTAAATAAGGCTGTTTAAAAATCCATGGGCCTCCTCCCTTAGGTAAAGAGGAATTTCTGATTAGGTCGCAATACCACAGGGATGGTTCTCAAAGTGGAAATATGCAGAATAAAAATATAGCATCTATATCTACATCTATATCTTGTACACGGTGGGTTATAGCACAAAGAACACAAAGTCTGTCCTTCTCTTCGGCACTGAGGCACCGGGCTCTGGAGCGGAAGATGGTGCTGGGGGACCCTTCCTCAAGCAGCAAAACCACGAAGGCAAAAGCGCAGGGAGGGGGCCCCAGCCCCACCCCGAGCCAGCAGAGTGGTTTCCTGGCGAGCGGCAGCTCTGGCTCAGCGTCGGAGGGGGACAAGAGCGGCAGCGGCCAAAGCCCCTTACGTACAAGAGCAGCTGCGACCCAGGCATGGCGTCGCAGTTTGTGCTGTCCCCCCCGCCCTGGCACTAGAGGCTCTCGACGAGTGGCCATCTCCCTCCCAGAAGAGGCCCAGCCAATGGTCTCCACTTGGCCGAAAGCCATCGCCA
>NW_010529537.1:667-34847 GCF_000687285.1 Phaethon lepturus | reverse complement strand
AGGGAAAACATCGTTGTAGATGAACTTTTGGTTGCAGCCGCTCTGACTGTTCTTACTTTCTTGTTCATTGCCTTTCTCCTAGCTCTTCATGGCAAAATTCTTACCTAGATGCGCTTACGGCCATCTTTTGTCATAGTGTCAGCATTTATTATCCTTCAGTTCGAGTTTGGGTGTTTGGTTGGATTTTTTTCCTAGCTAATGAATATACTTCATGATTCATGTTTCAGGGTTACCGCTTGAGGATGCTATCTTTTCAAAATTATTATTAATATATAAATGTTATTAATTATGAACCTATGAAAAAGGTTGAATAGTAGGTGTTTGTGTGGCAAACTGAAGTTACTTATGTGAGTGCATTCATGCTGCCTTCATTTACTAGTATGGTTTAGTAGGTACAATAAAAACATAGTAACCTAGTTGTTATGTTCTGGCAATTGCGCAGTATGTTTTGGCGAGTTTGAGTCTTAATGTAACTACCAGTATCATCTCAGCCTTTAAAAAACACAAAGGACAAGTTCATTGGGCCTGCATTCAAATTTACAACTTTTGCTCTCTTTCTTGCAAAACCTATTTGGGTGAAGGGGTTTTGTGCCTGAGTGCATGACTATAAGAACTAAGCAACAGTAAGCCTCATTTACAGTGCTTCAGAATTCACAGAACTGCAAGGGTTGTATGATTTGGGGGGGGAGGATGTCTTAATTTATTGGTTTGTAAGGGTTGTTTTGTGTTTAGGGGTTTTTGGGGTTGTGGTGGTTTGGGGAGTGGTGTATTTTCTTTTGGTCTTTTTGGTTTTTCAAAGTAGAACCCAGGGCTAGACCAAAATCTTAGAAGGGATAGATTATACATACTCTGCTATAAATTTACTTTTTATTTAGATAAAGAAATAATAATTTTCAGAAAGACTAAGGTCCTTTCTACGTTTGGGAATTTGTGTTCAGTATTTTCAAAATGCAAGATCACAAGCCAGTTGGACCAATTTAGTAGAGAAGGTGTTTTCGTCTTGCACTATTGGAAACTGTTTGTCTTACCGCAAGTATTTGCGTTGCCTTTTTGCATATGAATAACAATACAGAAAGAGAGAGCAGTTGAGTTGGAAATCTCTTTTTTTGTTTTCTGCTAGCTGTAATTGCATTGCAGTCTTGTGAAAGGTCTGGCTCCACAGGAATCACTTTTAGTGAACAGCTGGTGACCTGGCTTGATTTTCTTCCTTTAAAGCACCTGGAAGACTCCAGTGAGAATTGGAGTGTGACAAGTTATCAGAGGAAAGAAGTTGTTGTTTCCATTCCATGGATCCCTTGGGTGCTCCTTCCCAGTTCGTGGATGTTGACAGTCTGCCAGGCTGGACTGAAGCCTATGAGGCTAAGCAGCTGGACTCTCACCAATACCCTGTTGAAAAAGCTCAAGTTGGTCTTAGATCACCTTTTCCATACAGGAAAGACATCAATGCGAAAATAATCTTATGGTAAGTTCCATATGGCTCTGGTGTGTTTCTCATCACTTCTCCATTTACTGTGGGATCTGATTGTCTCATATAACAATCACCGCTATAGAATAAAGCCCTCAAGCCCTCTTTTTTTGACTCAAACATTACAGATGTGGGAATAAAATAATCATTCTGTTCACTGTATATATGCAAGTCTGAGATTTGCTCCACCATAGGTTATAAATTGCATGTTCATAGGCTTTCCTTGATGCAGCAGACTGGAGCTGTACTTCCTACTGTCATACTCTATGCTTAATATTTATAAAATATAAATTAAATAATATTCTTGTATTTTTAATATCAAAACCTGATTGGGCATTTTGATATAATTTTTTAAATCTTTAAAAAATATACTTGCTGTCTACTAGCTCTTTCCTTTCTTTGCTGTTTTTATTCTGCTCTCACTTTTCTGGTTTGGATCAGTATTGCCTTTTTTCATGTGGTTCTTGTGGCTTTCTTTGGACTCTCCCCACCCTCCCACCCCCTTTCTCTCTCCATTTTGTGTTCTGTCTGCATGGTTTTCTACCAAAATTTATCAATAAAGTACAGTGTGCTGAGGTGAACTTAGTCCATCAGTTTTTCTTTCCTGTAACTCAGGTGCTTGAACCTGCTCTCTAGATGAGTAACTCTTTGTTAATACACAGGGGAGGATTTCTCAGGGATGCAGATGCAGGGATCAGCCTGAATCTTTCTGGTTCGTACATGCAGGAAATGGGACTGTTCATGGATTTCCTGAACCTGATTAAGTAAAAAAAGAGAAAAGTAAAAGGTTAAATATCTCTTATGACTTGGGTATAATAAACATGTACAATTTAAACTATTATTTGAATCTCTCCCTGTGCGTGGGAATCTTTATCTCCCTTCCTATGCTCTTTGATCCCAAGATCTGTAATGGCTGCTGCTGTGACAAAAAGCATACCAAAGTTCTGCTACTCCATTGTCTCTTACGCATCTCTGTTTTGTTTGTCTTCTGCATGTCTGATCTTTGAACAGCAGAATGAACATGATCAAATTGTGGGTTCACAATTTCAGAACAAAAGCAATGAAAACTTATCTAGCTGCAGTGTCACTCTAGATCCTCAGAGGTCTGAGGAAGAGCAGCAGCAGTAAGGTACCCTGAGTACTGTGTATGCAAACTGAAAAAAGCACATTGAAAAAATTGTTGAAGTTTTGAAAGTAATATACTTCAAGGACTGCCCTCGTATCTCCAAGAAAGAATACATGGGTTTTTCGAGCACATTACGCTCTATCAGTTTACTACGCTGCTTCGCATATTCTGCTAGTTAAACTGCCCTGTGTACAACTGGAACACTGTCCTTTCTACATACATCACAAAGTTACTGTTGAGGCTGGGAGTTTTTAAAGAAATGATGTGTTGCATGTGATCTTTCTTTCTTCATCAGTTAGAGGGAAAGGATGTTTCTGCATGGTGAGCATGTCAGGGTACGCTACACTATGTGAGCACTGGAGTACTGTTAATGCTTGAACTTGGCATTTCTTTGCTTGTCAGTACTTTATGGAGAATATAGTGCTTAATCTTACATTTAGCATGTAATAAACTGTTTCCGTGTTTCCTTAGGAAAGGAGATGTAGCATTATTGAACTGCACAGCCATAGTAAATACCAGTAATGAGTCTCTCACTGACAAGAACCCAGTATCTGAAAGTATATTGATGCATGCTGGGCCTGACCTGAGGGATGAACTCCAGAAGCTCAAAGGTAAGTGGCTGGAGATGTTTTTGTCTTATTGAAATCTGTCCTCGCATAATACAAAGCATCAGGATTTGGGCATAAACTAAAATCGAGGTATAGCTGCTTTTTTTCCCCTGCAACATTTCACCTTATTATGAAATAAATGGAGGAAACGCATGCCAATCTAGTCTCTTCTGTTTTTGCCATTCACATTACAGATTATTGAAAATCTGTGGTAGATGTTTGAGTTGCTGAGTCCTTACTTTGTAATACAGTAATTCCCATCGTTAGCTGAAGCCACTAAGAGTAGTTAGTGTATCAGAGGTTTTACTTGAGGGGCAGCCATGTACATCTTCAGATTTTGCTCTTATCCTGTTTAGTGTGTATACACTGTGGAAGACAGAAACTGAAGTACACCATTGCAGAAATTAAAATATACACTTCATGCATCCTCTTTCAGGCTCTTAATATACACTCAGTCTTTCAGGAAACTATGACAGTAACAGATAGAATGGTAAAACACTGCATGTCTAAAAGTCTTAGTGACTACTCAAATTGTTCAGTTCATTTGCCTCTTCTGCACAACAGAAGGTTTTATTACAAAGTTACAAGACTGCCTCTAACGGAAGGCTATTCTGGAAATGGATGAGATTTGCTTTACCTAGATTCTTTACTAACAGGGTTTATGGCATATAATTAAATTTATAAATGCTCAGCTTTATTTCCAGTCCCCCTTAGACAAAGACTTTCCTTCTTTTATGTGTGAGGAACAAAGAGTTTATAGTTATCCAAGGGTATACAGAAGTCTGATATAGTTTGCAGTTAAGACTTCACATTTCTAGTAACTATGGTACTGAGTTGAATTTTGAGACCTATCTGATGGGGTAACAGCTCTATCTCCTTATCACGTACTAACGAAATGGATAGAAGAGCTATATTATTTCTAATACAAACACTTAGTAGCTGAAACTACAATTGAGTAGACATCCTCTGTTCTTATAAAATCATATTTTGCTGGTTCAGCTTGCTTTTTATGAGAAACCTGGAAGTAAAACAGGAGCACGAGTAACCATTTCATAGGAGAGGGGAAAGTCAGTGTTTCCTTCGGGTGGAAACAACTGTTAAAGTACAGCAGATCTTAAACTAATTAAGACTCTGCTATGTATGCAAGAACTCTTTGAAATTTGGGATTCCTGTGTGCACTGTGAGGTGGGAAGAGAGGGACAACATTTCAAGGAGTCCTCAGAATTTGAGATCTGTCAGCTCTGTAGGGAGTTTTTTGTAAAAGCTGGGCTTGGCTTCTTAAATCCCCCTTTACCATGTGGAGTTACATGTAGTTTTGCATCCTCCATCCCTGTGATGGCACTGATGTCTTCTATCTGTAATGCATTCTGCAGTTTCACAACTCCCTATGCATGACAGTTTCCTTTTAATCTTGTGACAATAGCTTTTCAGAAGTCAGTTTTTCTGTGACACTCTGCTGGTGTGTTGCATGGGGGAGGAAAGAGAGGCTGGGTTACACCTTTGGCTTTTGTGCACCCTTAATGTGTTTGTCATGGTAGCAGAAGTGGAAGGGAGCTTAGTTAGGAAATTTATGATTCTTCTCTCTGCCTCCTTTTTGTGCTCTTTCCATTTAACTTTGAACTTTTTTCATAGGAGAATGTCCTTGGGAAGAAGTGAAAATGTATGGTCTTTGCTCTAAAGCTGTAAAATGGATGCAGTGATGATTTTCAGTTAGTTCTCTCCTGCTTTATTCATAGTGCTTAGTATATATTTGTATTTCATAGGCTCCAAGAAAAATCATGATCTTAAAGCATGTGACATGCTGACCTTTCAAAGGCTTGTGCTTTCTTTAAGGCTTGGCTAACTTGTGCGTTCCTGGGAACAGTGTGTAGTTTTGATTAACACAGAAACACTACAGCCAAGGGTCCAGGCTTGCAAGTGAAGTGCTATTGATATATGCTTGCCTATCAACACATGCTTGTTGCAGTCTAATAAAGACCTTCTGTGACAGCGATGCATAGTAGTCTTCTAACTCCAGTGAGACTTTTTCTCTGTTGCACACTTTAGATGGAGGATTCAGACTTTCCATTTTAAACTTGGAGAGAAGCTGTTCTAATGTTTGAAATCTCATTGCATAAAAAAATAAGATCTTGACTTTGTTCCCAGTTATGCCACAGACCTTGACCTGTGCAGCTCAATCTACTAGTTTACCTCATCCTGTATCTTAAAATAGGAATAATAACTTGCTGCTCATTTCAGTTTTATAAATTTTGCAGATTATCTCCAGCCATGAGGCATTGGGAAGTACTAAGTGTGATGTAGCATCAGTAACCTCTAACTATACTTAACATCTGGCTGTCTGAATTTATTAGTTTCCCTGCTGAATTCACAGCTATACTGCAGTCACACTTGCTTCATTCTTTTTCACAAGACAGTTTTTCCTACAGGCCTTTACTTGCTCTTTTCAAGTTGTGTTACTTGGATGGACCACAGAGGAAGAATAGTAATTTGATATCTGATATATTATTTCAGTTTTAGCTTCTACTTTTTCCATATCATGCTTATTTAGTTGCTCTCTTGAGCTGAGGTGTCTTAGAGAATGTGCAGTAATTCAGAAGAGTATGCTTGGTTTTAGTATGCTGTTATATTCCTTCTGATTAATCCAGAAGAAAACAAGGTGGAGGTCTATAGAAGCTAATGATGTGATTTATTGGATCAAAAAGTTTACAAGATGTTGGCTTAAAGGCAATGTGTTTTTGCCATTAAAAAGTCAAACTTGCAGTTTTGAGTAAGAGATACTCTCAACCTGGAATGTCTCTTGCTGTAAAATACGCTTTCATGCATGCTGATAGCCTGCCTGAGCACCACAAGGAACAGAGTGGGAGAAGTGAATGCTCCTATTCAGCGAGCAGCTTCCTGACTGAATTAAGCCAAGCTACTGCAGTGCTGCTGCCAGAAGGGTGGTCACAGCCACTTGTTCACATCTCATTCCTTTTTGTGGGCACTAGCAACCTATCAGATCAGGTTGAAAGCTAATCCAGTGAAATCATTTGTTTTCAGACAGATCAGAAAGCTGAAGTGCAGCTGTACAAGCAGAAGGAAGAAGGTGGAAAATGCTTCTCTTTGAGGGTGGGGAAAGACAAAGACTAGAAGTACTTCTTCAGCTGTCCAGAACTAGAGTGGCCTCGATTTGGGTGAGGAAGGGGAGAGTTAGCAGACTTTTTTTTCCAGGTGCCAAAGGAAAAATAGACTTCAAACACAGTAGCTGTTCCTGGATTTTTCATTATCAGAAATGTATTGATGAACTGAAGGGACTAGAGGCCTATAGATGTCATCAAGGGTTCTGATAAAACTGATTTCCCTTGTGATAAATTAGAGGAATTAAGCACAAGTAACTTGCAGGGGTTAGCATTTGAAGCAAAAAAAGAGGTAAAGCCAAAAAGAGGTAAAGATGTACAGTATGCTAACATGCAGTAAATGATCCTAGAGTGTGCAACTGGAGGGTGCTGTGAATGGAACAATTAAATGTGTTGCTTGAACTTCCTTGCCTTGAGACAAGACACCTAGTCTGTCAAGAAAATGATCTCCATGACAATCATACTGCTGCCTTGTGGACATGAAGAAACTTGCAAAACAAAGCAAGCTCCCTTGTTCTGGGAGCGTAGATGAAACAAGTGCTTGATCTATTAATTTTTAATAGCTTTGCCAACAGCTGGTGGCTTCGATTAAGGAGACTTGTCCTTTTATCTAAAAAGTAATCTCCCCAAATCAAGAAGGACATTTTATTGCTGGTTGTATAGCATATTTGTGCATCAGTGTGCTGCACATCATTAAATCATTTGTCCCTTTGGCCCTGTATGTAGCATAGTAAGCACTGCAATTAAGACAGCATTTCTAGCAATTTCTCGTTTGTCCTTATATGCATAGTTTTAAAGTTGAGAGGAATGAGCACAGCTGTCTCCTTAACCTGACTAGGTGATACTAACCTCAGCTGTCAAGAGGTAGAAGTCTATCCTTCATACTTGATAGAACACTGACTTCTATATATGGAGTTGTCTGACTCTGGAGGAAGTCAAGGCTTCTTTATTGTGACATTGGCACTTAACCCTGTGTTTATTTTTTTCAGGGTGCAGGACAGGCGAGGCTAAACTCACCAAAGGATTTAACTTGGCTGCACGTTTCATCATTCATACGGTGGGACCCAAATACAAAAGCCGGTATCGCACAGCAGCTGAGAGTTCTCTATACAGCTGTTACCGCAATGTCCTGCAGCTCGCAAAGTAAGCACACAACTTCTCATGAGGGTTTGCCATCTGTTCTAGATACTCAGGTCTGCACAGAAGCCAAATGGCTGTGAATATCTTCTCAGTTCATCAATGATCTAGATGAGGAGATCAAGTGCACCCTCAGTAATTTTGCAGACAATGCCAAGTTGGGCAGGAGTGTTGATCTGCTGACAGTCAGAAGGCTCTACAGAGGGATCTGGACAGGCTGGATCCATGGATCAAGGCCAACTGTATGAGGTTCAACAAGGCCAAGTGCTGGGTCCTGCACTTGGGTCACAACAACCCCATCTACAGGCCTGGGGAAGAGTGGCTGGAAAGCTGGCTGGCAGAAAAAAACCTGGGTGTATTGGTCGACAGGTGGCTGAACCTGAGCCAGCAGGGTGCCCAGTCCCGAATGATGCCAGGGCGCCAAGGCCAGCCAATAGCATTCTGGCTTGTATCAGAAATAGTGTGGCTAGGAGGACTAGGGAAGTGATTGTGCCCCTGTACCCAGCACTGATGAGGCCACACCTGGAATACTGTGAGTATTGGGCCCCTCACTACAAAAAAGACATGGAGGTGTTGGAGCATGTCCAAAGAGGGGCAACGAAGCTGGTGAAGGGTCTAGAGCGTAAGTCCTGTGAGGAGCAGCTGAGGGAACTGGGGTTGTTTAGCCTGGAGAAAAGAAAGCTCAGAGGAGACCTTAGTGCTCGCTACAGCTGCCTGAAAGGAGGTTGCAGTGAGGAGGGTGTTGGTCTCTTGACCCAAGTAACAAGCAATAGGACAAGAGGGAGTGGCCTCAAGTTGCACCAGGGGAGGTTTAGATTGGGTATTAGGAAAAATTACTTTGCCAAAAGGGTTGTCGAGCGTTGGAACAGGCTGCCCAGGGAAGTGGTTGAGTTGCCATCCCTGGATTTAATGTATAGATGTGGCACTTAGTGACATGGCTTAGTGGTGGACTTGGCAGTGTCAAGTTAACGGTTCGACTTGCTGATCTTAAAGATCTTTTCCAACCTAAATGGTTCTATGATTCTATTCTATGATTTGGTTAAGGACATGACATTAGTGGCTTCATGGTGTACTTGATACCTTTTGCTGTTTGTGTTGCGGTGTAGATAAAAAGTGCAAAGAGATCTGAGCTGGATCAAGTCCTGAAACAGTGTAGCTAGAGCTGTGCAGCATTCAGTTACTCTGAGGAGAAGCAGCATTGATATTTGCATTGGGCTCCATGCTGCAAAAAGCTTTAAATGAGCTTGCTCAAGCCGCAACTTCATGTGTCTCAGCAGCTGCATGGACATACCTGGAGGGAGATCTGGCTGCTGTATCAGTTCATGTATTTGGTGCTTTTGCCTTTGTACATCAGCCATCTAAAATCCTGAGTCAGGATGCAAGGTTATTTCTCAATCCATAGTTGCTGCAGATGCATTTTTAGTTTTTCCTCTTTCATCTGTGGTATTTTCTACTTCCTCTTAACTAACAGGTTTTTACTTTCTACTTTTCTGTGTTCTTTCCTGTATTCTGGTCTCTTCCTGTGACGGCTGTAATGGTAGCAGTCACAAAAAATACCTGAACAAGAGCAATGTCAGAGAATATACTTAACAATTTCTTAGGGTTGAGAAGATCAATTCTTCTAAGTCTGGATTGTGCGTTACAGTGCAATAGTAACTGTTTCATAATCAAGATTACAGCTAAGGTTTCTAGTATGTGCCAGTTTTATTCTGCCTCAGAAGTAACAAGCAAAGTCAGGCCTGGATTGAAACATGTTGAAAACAATTAAAAAATCTAATAATTCTACTTACTGAATTATGAATGCCTTTCAGTCAATCTAGTCTCTAGACTAACTTCTGATGCTTGTGAAATTGTCTACCAACTCAGAGCTCGCTCAAACTCCTCTGACTGTTGGCAACACCTCTGCTTTGCTCTTCTAAAAATGTGGCTCTGCTGGAAGCATCTTGTTGGTCTTAAAGTATGTATCACTCCACACCAATAATTGTCTAATCATCCCTAGGATTAAGCCACCTTGGTCTGTGTCCATACCTCTAACAAAACAAGTGATAGGTCAGGTGGAGGAGAATGTTTGCCATAAAGAATACCTCCTTTTCCCCTCCTCCTCACTGTTAATCTCCTCCTGTCAATCCTATACAGGAAGGAAAGTATTTTGGAAAGGATTGCAGGTAGATTGAGGGAAGAACTTCTTCATTCAGGATATGAGAAACTGCAGGAATAACATAGCTGGGGTAGAAGGAAAAAATCTGAGAACAAACAAAAGAGGAAATTGTGTGGTATCATTAATGGTTTCCTCCTTCTCTGCTTAATGGTGGTATGTATAGATCTTGCCAGGAAAAAAATCCTTCTGCAAAAAACCTAAAAGAGGGTTGCTGCTGCATAGAGGCAGGGGAAAAAAGTACTAGTGTTATGTACTGTACTAACAGACATTTGTTCTCATTTGACTGTCTGTTCATTTGTTTCTCTTTTTCTGGATTTCAGAGAACAGGCAATGTGCTCTGTAGGATTTTGTGTCATTAACTCTCTGAAAAGATGCTACCCCTTGGAGGATGCAACCCACATAGCACTGCGTAAGTTTGTTGGAAAGTTGTGTAAACTGAATGGCAGTATTCAGCAGATCGCTTACCTCTGACAGACTGCTGTTGATATGGGGAAACCCTTTTTTTACAGGGCTGTAGTTTGTTAGAGACTGTAAAAAGGCAAGGGCTTCCATGGTTGATCATGAAATGGAGGATGGATAAAAACAAATGATCCTTTCTCTGTTGCGAAGCCATCAGTAAAGATCCATGGGAATCTGTGCTGGAACTTGCAGTCTTCAATATATTGATTAATAACCTGAAAAAGATGGTGAATGGTGAGGTGAGAGACTTTGCTGGTAATAGAAAATGGTTCAAAATGGCAAAGATGAGGCCTTACTGCTGAATAGCTGTAGATGGATCTCAAGCACCAGAGTGAATTTCATCTGCCATTTTAGTGTCATTAGTGTATCCAAACATAAAGTGATATTCCTCCTCCACTGACCCACCCATATATGCTTCTGCCTTCACATGCAAAATGACGGGCTAATCCTAGTGAGCAAAATCTTGAGCAACAGCTCACTGGAGTTCAAAAAGGCAAGTTGAGTAAGACACAAGAAAATTAAGAATGTTATGCTATAAATCTGTGTTTTGCCCACCCTTTAAAGCTGCACATTCAAAAAGAATATAGTAGAACTAGGAGTTGAGGAGATCAACAAGAATGAGGAAAGGCAAGAAATAGCTAAGTAAGCTAAAGTGTTGTGGTTTTTTTTTTTTTTCCCCCAAACTGAAATATGCTGAACTGGAAGGCAGTGTGATAGATGTCTATAAACTCATGAGTTGTGTGGAAATGGTGAATAGGAGTCAGCTGTTTGCTATCTCCCAAAATAAGAACCTTCAAACAATGCTAGCATGAATCAGGTTCAGAACAAACAAGGGGATATGGTTCTTATGCTTATACTATTTGTTTTGTGAAACTTCTTAGCAAAAAACATGGTAGATGCTAAAAGTTTTCAAATTTCTTTGTGTTCAAGAGGAAACTATATTAAAGGGAAAAATGAAGGCTACTAAAAACAAATCAGAAAACTTCCTAGGCTGAAAATACTTAGAGAACAGAAAAGTGCTCAGAGGATAATATTATATACTTGCCTGGTTCTTACTTTTCCCATTTCTCTTTTGACTGTTTCATTTCTGTTGGCCTTCTCCTGTCTGCTTTCCACTACCACCACCACCCAGTCCCTGGACCTTCCTGCATGGTACTCCTTCACAATAGGAAAGTTGTTGCAGATGGAAGGAGTGGGTTTTCCTCTTGCTGTGCAAGCTGACTGGAGAAATCTTTCTTACCCTGTTTAGCAGAGGTGCTGACACTGGAGAAAGAGTAGTCTGTTGTTTTCTCTGCTATCTGCCTATTGAGTGAGACACCTGAAAACATCTGCTTACATAGATTCAGAAAACTGTTTGCTGTGGAACCGCACAACTTCATTTGTCCTGTAAAGTGGTGTTGCAGGTCAACACATGAATTTCTGTACAGGAAGTATTTGAAAATGGCTGTTTTTCTTCTGCTCTTTCTTGAAGAAATCATGCTAATATATACTCTGTAGACTCCTTTATTGTTGTCTTCTCTTGTCTTTGTAGGAGTATATGCTGCTTGATAAAATACTGCTAGGCCAACCTATTTGTTTGGACACTTTCTCTCTTGGCAGTCTGACAGGAAAGCCCTTGAAGATCCTGACATGTGTCAAGATTATTGCAGCTCAAGGACCTCATCTGTACAAAGATGTATTTGACTGGGAGCTTGGTTACAAAATGTTTTTTCCTCTCAGCTGCAAATGCTTAGGAACTTGACTGTGTCCCTGGATTATACTAAAGCTTTGGGGGAGTCCAAAAAAAAGTAATAGAGGAAATAAATTCTCTCATGACTTACCAATATAATTTTTATATGCCTCTTTGGCATAGCTGACTGTGGAGGTTTTGCTGGTACAAGACAGTGTCAGCCAGACTTCTGTTGTAGCTTGTTTATCATCTTGCTTTCCTGGTAACTTAGGGCACAATGATTAGGAATGGCTGGTTTTGCCAGTTTGCACAGGACTCTGTAAACGAAGGATTTGACTTGATTTTGCAGGGCCGTAGAATCACATTCCACAGATAGGAATACCTAGTAAGCTGAAATTAGAGAGGTACTTTTTCTCTTGTGTTAATCTCTAAAGTGAGCTGCAGGAGAAAGTAGAGATGGAACTTCCAATATGGCAAATAACCCATTCGGTGTGCTAAATTACCATTTAATCCACCCTTGAATATAGCCTGTGGAGCTATTTTGTATGAGGAGAGAGATGTGACTCTATTCTGCACTGTGGCTCCCTCACTTGTAGTCATGTGTGTAAACTTCTCCTCCTGTTTTGCTAACTACATTTAATCTTCTTCCTTGTAGGCACAGTTAGAAGGTTCCTGGAGATTCATGGAGAGACTCTGGAGAAGGTGGTGTTTGCAGTCTCTGAGCTTGAAGAGGTATCTCCTTGATGTTCATTCCACCAATATTCATGGGCATGTTTGATCTTCTCTGCGGCATTGTAGAGCTGGATTTTGATTTCCCCTTCAAATCATATAGACTTTTGGTCCCACAGCATCCTTCTGTCTCCTACTAGCGTAGCATCTTTTCCAGTACTGTTTATGCTCTTAGCAGTCACTATGGATATGTTCAGAATCTTTCCACTTCTGGTTTCCATGTTCCTGTGCCATAACAGAAACCAGTACTAGAGGTTGTAGCATGCAGTTATGCTGGATAGTATCTGCCAGCCAGAAAGGAAGTTCCTCATACAAGATTTCCTCCTTAAACAATGCTGTTTCCCTTGTGCTTTAAAAGGGCCAGTTTAGCATGCCCACAGATCACCTACAAACATCTTAAACATTGCTTGTTGAAATAGCAAGCTTGGCATCTAATGATCTGCATTCAGACAGATGCTAGCAGTCTGAATATTGACTTCTCTTGTATACCAGACTTGCTAATGGCAGTTCCTGGGCAGAACACCCACACTCTGTTCATGTTCTGTTGCATCTGGATGAGGAAAATAACTAACTTGTTGGGGGTTCTAAAACTGCTAATCAGTTGCAGAGAACACATGAAGTATTACAATGTTCAGTAGAGTTTTTCACTATTTTCTTACATGTGGGGAGGGTTTCCTTTGGTTGGTTGTTGCTTTTTCTTTTTTCCTAGTCAGATCACTAAAGGTGATCTGTGTAGTGGTGCATTTTAATACAAGCAGCCTTTGCTGAAGTCCGCCATCCATGCATATTGCAACTTTATAATAAAGCTAAAGTACCTGCAATTTACCTGAGTTCATGCAGGTTAAAGCAGAGTCATCTCAAGGTCATTTGCCAGTGTGGTTAAAAAAAGTTAACTTTTATCGAGGTTCTATGCCTTTATTGCCAGGTAACAGCCCAAAATAAGCCATTCAGGGAAGTGGTACTTTGCCTCCAAACCGCTGAGAAGGTCCCTGCTACAAGGGCAGGTGTCACCTAACTGAAGAGCAAGGGTGCGTGATAGACCCTTCACGCATTTTTCTTATTTGTAGGCCACTTACCAGAAGTTGCTGCCTCTGTATTTTCCAAGATCGTTGGAAGAAGAGATACAATCCTTGCCTTACCTCCCTGCAGATATTGGCAATGCGGAAGGAGAGCCTGTAGTACCAGAGCGACAGATCAGGATTACTGAAAAGCCGGGTGTTCCGGATGGTGAGTTCTTAACTGAACTTTGCAATAAGTATCTCTGTGAAAGTCAATGGAAAAACAGAAGAGGCACATGGGAAGTGTGTTCCACAGCAGTACCTTGTAGACTGATGTGGTTAGAGGATGCAGTAGAGCCGTTGTTCTGTCTATTTTCTTTCTTGTGGGGGGAGGTGGGGTAGTTCATTCCCTTTGTGAATTTTCTCCCAAAGTGATTAGGACCTTCGCAGGTTTTTTGCAGAATCTTGTGCAGCCCCTAACTTAAAAAAGACACTATTGTTAATGGTCTATCTTAAATAAGCAATGCTTTGCTAATGTATATTAGCAAATGTTGTATCAAATGATAAGATTCTGTTGATAGAGCATGTGCATCAAACTAGTAGATGCTCCATGAAAATTAACATGGAGAGAAAAACTAGATCAGCCCAGAGATCAGTGTTTGGGAAATGGCTGTCAAAGCTTGGTGAAGAAAGCCTGTAAAGAGGTTGCCTAGATGTCAGGGTTGAGGAGGTGAGATACGTAGGACAAAACAATTTAATATATAAATGGGCATAGCTGGCACATTCTGCCCGATTTATTAAGCAGTGCTGTGAAAGTTTTACACTTCTTCAGGCAAAGTCTCAAACCATCAAAAGCAGATAACTTGGAATGGGTTTCAAAGGTTTTCTACTTTTGCATGGCCAGTTGGGATAAGGCTGAGTATGCAATGAGAATACAGACAACTTAATTTTCCTGTTCACGATTTGATACCTGATGTACCTACACCTGCTGATCCAATCATTTTTTTCTTCCCCTGTCCAAACTGCTGGTTAGAGTGGCATTTGCAGCTATGGCTGATCACTGCGAGGCATTCAACCACTAGCTAATAATTTGTGAAATTACTGGTTTTGCATATGTAGGAACGAATAGATATAGTGGAACCTTGCACTTTTGTCCCATTGCTGCTATAGCCTGTCACACTAAGACTGGGAAACTCAGTTCCCATCCACGTTGCCCAGAGAGGTAGTGCCAGAAGCCTGAGCAATATTCCTTGATGACATCAAGTTCAGTGGAGCATTCTGGTATTGTCACTAGCAAGTGAACTTGTGCTCTTGTATTTCATCACACAGTCATGTTGTAAACAATGCTATAAAAATATCTAAACTCAGTTTACCGCCAGCTTTACAGCATCTGTTCAAGCAGTGTCAATGATATAAAAAGTGAGCCCTTTCTACAGTACAGCTCCTAAACTGAATAAAGCTGCAGCATCTGTCCCTCTCCATACTTATTTCTCCCCCGTGACAAGTAGTACAACTTGTAAAGCCCAAGTCACTCTCTAGGCCTTGTTTTTTGAGAGTTAACTTATCCCTTTGCTACAAGCTGATGACTAGGACACGCCCAGTTAGTTTCCAGGCAAACCAACATTTTAAGGAAGTCCATAGTTAACAATCACATGCCAGTTAGTTTCCAGGCAAACCAACATTTTAAGTAAGTCCATAGTTAACAATCGCATGTTATAATCTGTCAGTTGGTACTGGTGAGATATCAGAGCCACATCATGGTACATTGTGGTTTTTTGTTAGATTGTAGCATGACAACTGGGTTAGCTCACTGAGATATGTAGCAATTCAGCAGCAGCATTGCTGTTTTGTACACAGCTTGAACATTTTACACTACCTTTGTTTCTACTGCAGATGCTTCAGATGAAGAGGGTCTGGAGGCAGATTTGGCTTTCATTGGTTCCCATGCTTTTGCACGCATGGAGGGAGATGTTGATAAACAGAGACGCCTCATCCTTCAGGGACAGTTGTCAGAGGCAGCACTGCAAAAACAGCATCAGAGGAAGTGAGAATTTCCTTGTCTGTGTGAATATTTTGGGTTAATTTGCTGTTCAGAGGACCAACCCTTATGACGATTGTGTTATCTGTAAAGCATAATCTTCTGGCAAGGAAATACAGATAAAGCCTGGTGTCACCCTGGATCGCTGTGGTAGCCTCTTTGGCCTGAAGCGAGAAGGGGCAGTACGAGGAAAAGGGGAGCTAGTGATGAACCCACCAGTGTGCCTAGTGCATCCGACCAGCTGCCTTATCTCTTTGCCACAAGATGTCACTGTTTCATCACCACGTTCTGTAGTGGGGTCACGTCCTTTCAATACTACCCACTTGCTCCTGAGGCTCTGGGCAGATAGCAAAACATTTTTCTTCTGTCTTTCAAAACAGAGAAATAAATATGAATTTATTAAATTATTTTATTAGAAATGCTGAGGCTTTCTTCCTCTCCCCCGCCCTCAGCTAACCATGCTGGAGTCCTCTTGAGGCATGATGCTTGGCTTGTTTTCTCAGATGAGGAACTAAATTGTCACCATTCAAAGGGGAGAAAAAAATCTGTGCGTGACACTGGTTGCTGCATAGTTGTTTTTGAGTTTTAGACTTTTTAAAGAAATTTTCTTTTTTCCTATTTTTTTAAACACTGACACCAAAGTATTTAAATGGAAAAAACCTCAGATCTTTTCAGCCCTAAACGCAATGCCAGTATAGTTACTAGTTGGTGCGTATGCATTGCCCCAGTGAACATCACTAAGTATGTAACTAAGACACTCAAATCTTTTTTGTGGTGTTTTTTGTTGTTCCTCCCCCCCAACTCTTCTTTCTTTTAAAGTTGCTCTATAGGTCAGAAAACCACAACAGCAGAGACAGCTGTCAGAAAGATCTTGTTTTGTCCTTCCCTTCCCATATATCTCTTCAGGCTTCCAATGCTAATCCAAAGGGGGATTAGATCTGACCAGATGTTTTTAACTTTCTAGTTATAATCGCTGGCTCTGTCAGGCAAGAGCTGAAGATCTCTCTGATATTGCTTCTCTTAAAGCCTTGTACCAGACAGGTAAGTTCAGGGTACCAATGACTGATGTATATTGTCTTAAAGTAAAAATACAAAAGAAAAATATAGTATTTTCTTCGGATTTGAGTATACAGTAAGTCATGTTATTAAGCTAGAAGCCTGGCCAAGAACTAGGCAACATCTCTGCAGTAAAGCAGGAATTCTGTCTTGATGGGCTTTGAAAGACTGTGTGGTAAATTCCCAAACTGTCCTGCTTTAAAAATCTGAGAATACATGCATATCCTGAATTATTTGTAGCTTTAGATGTGAATCAGTACTGTTAGATTAAGCCAATGCCTAAGGTGCTCTGTATGAGAGAGGAGTTCTTTTGTTCTGAATTATCTCAACCCTTTTGTTACAAAGAAATGAATGTTGCTTTTAGACGATTAGTGTAGAGAATAAGCAGTTACCAAAGCAACTTTTAACACAGCTTTCCTGAACAAAATGGCTTGCTTTATTTCCCTCAGATTAGGTATGTGTTGCTCACTCCGTGTCTTCTAGTACTAATGACTGAGTACCATGGGCAGCACATCTTGTGACCTTGAGTTCAGTAGATGGAGAGATTAGGGAGAGATTTAACAACCCAATGGAGACTTCAGTGGAAGACAATTAGCTGCAAGGTCCTTGCAGCCTGGGAAGCAGATATGGGGAACCTTGAAAGGTCACCTTTCAACCCAAAGATTCTATGATCCCTTCTACTCAGTAGCTGCAATTTTAAATTCTTTTGTTTGCCTTAGATGAGGCTCTGTAGGCCACATGTGGTCCATAAGGCGTGCTCTGGGAATCTGTGCATTAGATTTCAGAGCTTGGTTTCAAGGAAGAAGTTTGCTTTGGTGATAGAACTGCAAGTGAAAGGTTTTGTGGTGTTTTGGGTTTTTTAATAAAAAACACGTTATCACTTGTGATTTACATAAATACGGAGTACACAGGCAACCTAAAATTGCAGTCCTTAAGACTTAAGTTTCTCAGATGTGATGCAGCCTTTTTTGGATCAGAATAGCTACTAGTATAGTGAGAACAGTAACTCTAAGTATATTTCCTGTGGTGTTAAGATGGAAACCAGATGTGTTGCAAAAATTCTGAGCTGTGGTGCATTCTCTCTGGTTTGAAAGTGACCAACTTCAAAACCTGGCATGACTGAGAGATGTTTAGAGAGATATTTTCCTTTCTTTTGTAGGTGTAGATAACTCTGGCCGCACAGTGATGGTGGTGGTTGGAAGGAATATCCCCGTAACACTGATAGACATGGAAAAGGTAAGGCTTTGTAAAACCAGAGTTGTGTAGGTTGAATATGAAGTTCAGGATGTAAGAGTCTGAGGGTAATTCAGTGTTAATACTAGAAATGCTATTTGTGGAAGACTTAAGAAACTAAACAGTAACTATTTTTATAGGCAGATAAAAATATATTCCCTTACAAAGATTTGTGTGTGTCGGGGTGGCTCTTTTTCAAGGAGGAACTGGACTCTTTTTACAAAAATAGGCCTAATATGGACTCCCTTTTCTTCTCAAGAAGAAAGCAACTTGCCCTGCTTCTATAACTGCCAAGACATGAAGAGTGAAATGTAATGGGTCAAATTAGTTTTTCATGGAAAGCAAGAATTTGTCTCCATCTATGAGGCCAGCTAGACAAAAAAGACATCTAAGTTGTTATAGTCAAGTTGAAGACTTTAAATGTTCCCCTTGCTTTTGTACCTGAAACATAATGCCGCCTAGCCTCATGATTCCTGATTTGTGAATGAATTAAAGGAAGCGTATTAAGATGTAATGCAACTATGAAAGAGTCCTTCACAAATATAAATTTCATTTCTTTCTGTCTCAGGCTCTTCTGTATTTCATCCATGTCATGGATCATATTGCAGTGAAGGAATATGTCCTGGTGTACTTCCATACACTTACAAATGATTACAATCAACTAGACTCTAATTTCTTGAAGAAAGTCTATGATGTTGTCGATGCCAAGTGAGTGTCAATATGGAAAGAACATCATCTGGTCTTCCTCTGTGCTATGCAAATGTTTGTCATTCCCTGTATCTGGTTTTCCATTTATTTGTGAGTGAGTTTTGCTGGGACAAAGACCTAAATAAAAAAATAACAAAGGCAAGAAGAAGGAAGATACATGGTTTTGAGAAGGAAAAAAACCCCGTATTAAACCAGAATATTCTGTCCTCTGTAGTCTCCTTTCTGGAGCTGTTAGAGAATCATAGAATCATAGGATCTTTGGGTTGAAAGGGACCTTTTCAGTCCAACCCCCCCTGCAATGATCAGGGACATGTTCAACTAGATCAGGTTGCTCAGAGCCTGTCCAACCTGACCTTGAATGTTTCCAGGGATGGGGCATCTACTACTGGGTGTATTGTCAGTTTCTATCCAGAGGTGGAGCTTCTGGAGCCTGACTTTGTTAAAAGTATGTTGCTAGTTGTGAGGGAAGAAGCTTGGGTAACATTGGCAGTCATAATTTGTCCATAACTTTCACTGTCCACATAAAAGACTGCAAGCTATGATATCTTTACCTGAAAAGTAATCATTCTGATTTTTAATTTTTTTTTTCCCCCTTTACATTTGCTTTTCTGGTATCTGCCCTTATATTAGATCTACCTTTGTGAGTTTACATCACAGGCACTAAAGCAAAATTATCTATGTTTTGAGAGTTGCATTGTGTAGGTGAGCTTAATTACAAGTCACTTTTAAAGATTTTTTTTTTCTTTTTCTAAACCAGGTATAAGAGGAATTTGAAGGCACTGTATTTTGTCCACCCAACATTTCGTTCAAAGGTGAGGTAAATAGTGCAAAATAAAAGTGTATTTTGGGTGTTGGCAGAATAGCATGTAAGACTGTAGTATGAGGAATGTGGAGGTATATAGAAGACTTCCAAAATTAGGCAGTATCTTCTGGGGATGAAATTCATCCCCATATTTGATCAAGCTGTAGTCTTCTAACCTTAGTGATAAGCTGAATCCCAATGTGGTATAGCTGTCTGTGCCCTGTTTGGTGTGTGCATTTGAGAGAGATGGAAGCTTTGGGTCTTGTTTCTTTCAAAGAGAAACATTTTGTCCTTTTTCCTGCTGTCTGGTTGGCAGGGTGACGAACCATGACCAAAAACTCCTGGAATTCTTTTTTGTGTAGTTATTTCCTGGACATTTCACCTTTTCTTTCACCACATAAGGTATTGCATGTGTGCTGCATGTCACTTAAAAGCTGTCCTGGTAAGGGCTGAGGGTGGCATATCAAGCAGCAATGAGATTAGTCAGGATTATGGAGTGTAGGGTAACAAAGAAAGACGGGAAGAATGCCTCTGTGACATGGAGTGCAGAAAAATCCTATTAAACCTTCAGGAGATGAAAAACTGAACTCATCAAGCGGTGAGATACTATTCTTGGATATGATGTGTGTGGGGCAACAGAAGATGGAGCTTGCTCCCTTCTGTACTTCAAACACACTACTTGTATTGCAGCACTATGAGTACTTCAGATAAACTAAGCATCAGCAGCAGCCCTTCCTAAAACTTTTGTTTGTCCTATTAAAACAGCTAGAAATGTGATCCTCCATGTTCACATCAGATTAACCTCTGCATTTACTCTGCTTTTTGCTGACATTGATCAAATTTGAGAGAATGTATAATGTAAATGCCTGGAAAAGAACATCTGTTTGCATGTGTTCAGCAAGAATTTCTTTGCTAAATTTCCAAGGAGTCCTTTTTTTGGCATGTGCACAGCTGGGACACCATGAGACTTAGAGCTTCCTTATTTTTATGTAGATGAGACTGAGGCTTCCCAACAGCATACCTTCCAGGTTTGTCAGGATATTGGTTATCCTCACAGGGTACAGATCTGAGGTCTGAGTGCTAGAACTAGAGCTTCCAGTTCTGATGCTCCTGAAGATGTGAGAGCTAGCATAGAACATTATGAAGATTACAAAGCTGAGTGGAGAAGTTGAAGCTAGGAAGTACTAGTGTTTTAGATTCCCAGCAGCATTTTATCCTCCTCCTCTCTTCCCATGCATATCTACTTGATTGAGAAACCTTTTTTTTGTTGGAGTCTGAGAACTTGTGTTCATCAGCCCATTGCCACGTTCTCTGTCCCATTGGGAGCTGCAGTGGGACTTGACAGATCTGTAGGGCAAGGAGAGAGTTGGTGGGAAGCAGCGAGGGTGAGAGACGTAGAGCTCTAACTTGCTGGAAATTGAATTGGTTTGTGTTCTATTCTAGCAGCACAGCTGGAGGCAAAATAGGATGTGTGTCCATGTCTTTCTGCCAAGCCTTTTCTCTAACTGAAAGGCAAATGGAATTGCTGGCTGTTGCAGAGACCATCAGCTTATGAAACACAATGGGGAATATGCAGTGGAAAGTCCTGGTGGCAGAGGTGGCTGCTAAGAAGGAATTATTTTTCTCTCCACTCCTTTTTTGGCTATATCAGGGCTGTTGTCCCTGTAGAAGATTGCTAGCCTAGAAGCCTCAAATCTCTTAATGTTTGGCACATTTATCTTCCTACTTCCAGGAAGCACTGACTTCCTTTCCTAGAAATAGTGGAAAATACCCCATATCTCAAATGTAGGAGGAAGTCTTGTGCATTCAAGCAGCTTCCCAAACCCGTCACGCTTGTTCATGTATCTCATTCTTAAATCTCTGATATAATGGTCCATTTTGCCATGGTATTGAATCCTGACACAGTGGATGTCTGCCATCTGTTAGTCCCATTGCGTGTTTTCTGGGCTAAAAGGGATCAAGAGGCTTTTCATCATGTCTCTGGGAAACTTACGTGCTCCTAAAAAACACACTTAGTTCTGAAAGTGCTTCACAGTGCCAGTGGTGATTCTTTGTTTGGTTTCTAGATGTGAAACTTAAATTATGTATATTCTGAAGCTAATTGCCTAATATAGAATACATGGTTTTCAGTATGCAGGGAGAAAGGGTCAGCAGTTTTCCTAAAACACAGCGTAACAGAAGCAGGGTGTGTCACTGCACAATCTGGTTTTGTACAGTAATCCTGCCTTCATTCATGCTTCGATGTGAGCGTTCCTGTGATCTGTGAAGAACCTGATTCTCTTGTAGTGCTGCTGAAATGTAACCATTCTTATGATGAAATTGCATCATAGGCAACACCAGTTTTTTAGGCTGGCAGCAAATCTTGCAGTGTGAACACTTCACCACCAGGCCTTAGGTTAAGATACCCTTGAGGTGCTATCACAACTTCCTTCATACTCTTGCATGTAAATGTACTGCTGCTGCTGATACATAAATAAAGGTCTTCTGGGGCATTTTTGTGTGAATCTTCTCAGCTTCCCTGTTCTGAGAGCTCTCTAAGCAAAGCTTTATAGAGCTTGCTGTGTCCTGAGTGAAGTGTCAGTGACTTGATCTGAAACAATCTCACCCAGAGAAATTCTGTTTTCATAAATTTAGTAACTTTTCTGTGAATCAAGAATGTTTCAAAACATACATGAACACTCAAATTAGATAGTCATAATCATGATAATCTTTATATTAATCATGAACAATTTTTGTCTTGTTTTTCTGTAACAGTCATAAAAGCAGTTTCTGGAGATCAGATGCCAATATAAAGGTTGCTGCAAATCACTTGTATCTTTCTACACAAGAACCTTCCAATTCTAATAAAATTTCCCAGATTTTAGTAAGTTTCTCTTTGGGGTATGATCCAGTTAAGAGACTCACACTTTATCTGTGTTGTGCTGCTTTTTTGTGGGAAAGGCATCTGATTCCTTAACCCTGTGTTTTTCTAACTTGGCAGAGTGATTTTGATGTCCTGCAGCTCTGAATCTGAATAAAAGGCTAAGAAAAAAAATGAAGGAATACTTCAGCAATTGATTAGATTTTCAACTTTTTTGACTGCTATGGTATAAATTACTCTACTATCAGTGTATTAACAGGGATTTGGTTTAATTTGAAGTTCTCTGTCCTCTTACTGACAAGGAAATGGCTGCTCCTGTATTACTGTTTCTACAATCTGTGATTAGCAAGAATGGAGATAATAGAAAAAATTCTCTAGAAACAGTTCTGGCCCCCTCTCTTTTTTCCTATTTCTGGGTAAGATGTGTCAAACTGCAATGGCTTGTATACTGGGGGGAGGGGGTGCAGGGGGGCCAGAGAACTGCTTTTCCTGATATCAGTTTTTGTGATGGCTGCAAAAATATTCCCTATTTAGTCTTTCATACATTAAATGACCATAGCAATTATGTCTAATGATTGACATTCATAACATGCCTTGGAATGCATGCTACTTCGATACGGGATTGAGAGGGTAATTTTTACTCATTAAACTGTCATTCAGTGTCACTCGTAAGAGGTCTTGTAAGAAAAATATAGTAAATAATGGATGCTAGTAATAGTCTGTCTCCCTACTTTCTGCTAACATAAATCTGTAATTCTGCCCTTGAAATAATGAACAGATCTTAAATGCTCTGTCCTGTTCTTTACCTCTTTTCTCTTTTTTGTTGTTCTTTTCTCATGAAAATATGCTGTTTTGAGGAGGCAGCATAGTTATTCCAGGATGGTTTTTAGGCATCGACTTTCTTTAAATGTTGGGTTCAGGCAGATCACTTTTATTGACCTAATGTTTTAGTTTATTTGAAACTCCCACTTCCCTCAAGGCTTTCCTTGTGGTGTTGCTTCTTTTCTGTTAACTTACCTGCAGTAAAGTACAACTATGAAACAGAATCACAGAATGGTCAAGGCTGGAAGGGACATCTAGAAGTCATCTGGTCCAGCCCTCCTGCTCAAGCAGGGTCAGTGAGAGCTGGTCATGCAGGACCATGTGAGTGGTTGCTAATATGAGCATTTCTGACCTGAGGAACAGTAACCTCTAGTTCTCACAAGTTTTTTTTCTTTCCCTTTGGTCTGCCAGGAAAAGACTAGGTAAGAAATAAAAAACAATAGAGTGCTTAATTTTGAAGAAGGTGGGTTTAAAAGTAAAAGCTTGTGCAGTCAGTTTAAACAGGAATATTTAATAACTTGTAGAAGTATCTGTGGTCTCTTACTGGCCTTGGCAAAACAAAAATTCCTTACCCTGTTTACAACCAAAAGAGGAGCGTGTATACTTAAAGTAAAATCTTTTAGAATAAGGCAATAAGGCTTATTCTTGTGGAATAGCTTGATAAGGCTTTGATAAAAAAATCTGGTAAAACAGAAGGGCATGCTTACTCATCTAACCCAAAGCAGTGAGGAGACGTCAGCAGGACCTTTGAACAGCTGAAAGTGTCTCTCTCTCTCTCCCCCTTGACTTGCCTTTTCTTTGAAAACTTGAAGGCAAAGGGTTGAAAATGCTTCTGTCAGATATAGAGTCAAATAGGTCATATTCTGAGCTGGCTAAACTGGAAGGGAAAATGTGCCACTATATAGATAGGGTTTTTTGAAGACAAATAGCAGACTAGCCATCACTCTTGCACAGTAGAAAGGGACCTTAAACAGGCATTTGGGGAGGAGTGAATGTGGAGTCGGAAAACACTAGCTTGAAAGCTTTTGAGACAGTGCTTACCAGCAGTCAGTGATGTGTACTTCCTGACCTTGTGATATTGCCATGATATTAGTGTATCAAGTTTAACTCAAGCCTTTTTAACAATGGAGTATTATGTTGAACTTGAAGGTTTTGAAACAGCACCATCTTCATTTGTTTTGTTGGGGTGTTTTTTTCAGGTCTCGGCATGGTTTTTCACAACCTTTACAGTCTCAGGGCTAAAGGACAAAATCCACTATGTGGAAAGCCTTCAGCAGTTGTTCACAGCCATACCCCCAGAACAGATTGATCTCCCCCCTTTTGTCCTCGAGTATGATGCCAGGGTAAGTGATTGCATGTGACATGCATGAGTCTTTGCTCCTATGTGTAGTTCTTGTGCATCTCCCATTCTGCTCTGCAGGAGCTTTATAAAGGGGGGTGACTTCCACATCTTAAGAATGAGAAGAAAGGGAGGGTTCCTGGAGAGTCTAGTTGTTCTTCTGTGAGTAACAATTTTCTTAGACTTTTTTTTTTGACACATCAGTGCAAGTTGAGGACTTGGCTAAAAAGCAGACTCGTTTCCCAATAGAACAGTCTCCTATGTGCATAAAAGGCAGACTACCTTTCTTCAGCTAAGAACTGTAACATAATACACTAATAGCCTATGGACAAGATAAAATTCATGTTATATACCTGCTATATACCTTACACTGACTGCAAAAATTAAAAAGATGCTGTGTTTTGTCTTCCCTGTCCCACATATCAACAAACACACAGGAGGAGGGGAGGTAGGGGGAAGCAGTGGAGAAAAATGGAACCGTAGCAGGGTGCCTTGCCTTTGTGTTGGTCCGTCCTCCTCCTTTCTCCATCCCAGGTCTCTACCTGGAATGAATATGGCTTGCATTGGCCAAATCATTCTGAAGAGGATGTGCTGTAACTACAAAGTAACAGCCAGAGTTGTGTGTTTGCATAAGCAACTTTGCTTTGAGTGGCTGGCTATGCTAGCATTTGTGGCTTCCTTGCCTCACACCTTTGGCTTAAATAAACTTTAACCTGCACTTCTTACTTAAAATAGAGGCAAAACCGAGGCCTGTTTTTGCCTGGTTACCAGCACAGTCCTCTCCTGGGTGAATTGTGGCAGCCCCTGTAGTCGTGGGGTGATTGGTGCCAGCCACTGTAGTCGTGGAAGATGAAGCCAGGAGTACGTGTTTACTTCTGCCTCTGTCATCATCCATTGCACCAAGGTGTATTGGAGAAGACTGTCGTTCAACTGCTCATTCTGTTCTCATTGCAGGAAAATGGGCCTTACTATTCTTCTTATCCTCCATCCCCTGACTTGTGATCTGCAGTCCTGTGATACTGCTGGTTTCCCATGGATCCAATGACCTGATGCCTGCCAAAACCTGTGCATTTGCCCATGTACAGAATTCAGAGAGAGGGTTTTCCTTCCCCAGCTCTGGTATTTTTTTACTGATGAGATATTTTCAAGCACTCAAGCAATCAGAGAACTTTATGCCACTGTGAACTGTACAACTATTTCAAATATATTTATCCAATGGAAAAGTTGATTTAAAGATCACTAGGTGCATCTTATTTTGTTCTTTTTGAAGCTGTTACATTTATTTCTGAACAGACTTTCTCTTTTCTGGGAAATCCATCAAAAGCACTTGATGTTTTTAATTATTATCATTTTCTGGCTCCATTTGTAATACCCATTTCTGACTAGTCTGTACAAAATTGTGCAGTACCAGCCCGACACATTGCTCATCATATGGTGTCTGTGTTTCACATCCGATTACTTTCCCTTTCTGTTAGTGCTGATTACTTTGGTCTTGACCCAGCAAGAGTATCTGGAATTGGGAAAACCATGTCTGCAGGCTCAACAAAGCACTACAGCCAAGCCAAGATTACGGCAAGATGTAGTACCATAAATGCTAGGTGAGCTAGGAGCCTTGATAACGTCCCTGTCAGTTTTCATTGGATGATGTGACGTGTCAGGATGCCACTATCCTCCTAGTAAGAATAAAATTGAAAAGCATTTGTGGCTTCTTTTCTCTAACTATAGTTGTTTATGTTCTCCTTTGACAGGGCCAGATGTGTTTGTATGGTAAATGGCCATCTGCCTGGAGTATGTGTGGAGGGGAAGGGGAAACAGTGACTCCAACCCCAACCTCTGGTGGCAGAGGTGTCCCTTTTATTTCCTGTTACACTGACACTCACTGATTTTAACAGACATGGTACATGGAAGAGAGCTCAGCCACAGAGTACTTACAGAAGTGGAGGTGAAAAGCTTTTTAGCCTGCCAATGGAAAGCTAGAAGAGCAGGGAGGAGGCTGCCTTGTAAAACATAATCAGGGATGGCAGTCTCAAATATAGAAGGATGGAATCCCTGGTAGGAAGAATGTCACAACAGTACTGCATGTGAAAACAGTGATAGGATTTTCATGTTTTCATTCTAGCTGCTTTCCTATCCTGACTTGTATCTGCTACTCTCTCTTTACCAAACTTCGGTTTTCCTTGTTCTGCCACTTCTGCAATAACTACCTTTGTAAAGCATAAGCAAAAGTCATCAGGAGATATCTTAGAAGGTGGTTATTCATGCCGATTGAGTTGATTTGGAATAGATATCTCTCTCCTGTTTAAAGATACTGTAAATTGTTGGGATAAACAGGAAAAAAAATCCTCCCTTAGTCATCTAATTGCATATCACAATTTGTGTTTGCAGTCTGAGAGTTAGGTCTTTTGTAAGTTAGGAGTGCAGTGAAAGATGAGTTTTCTTTCTTTCCTACCTTAGCTTCCTGGCTTAATGTGGTGTTGATACTCTGTGTATCCTCAGCATGCTGGTATGTCAGTTACAGATTAAGATAATTGCATACCTGGGGTTTAGCAGCCATGTATATACAACATATAAAAAGCAAGTGGTTTTGCTTTTTAAGTGTCTTCCAGGGTCCTTTATGTGATTCCATTATCAGATCCAAGGTACTGCTAAAAGCCGGAAACTAGCACAATGGAAAACCACCTTGGCGTTAATACTTTGTAGTGTTGACCCTTATGGTCAGTTCACATGTGATTCCTTCAGTGCTTTTCTGGTGGTTTTTGAGAAGGAAATAGCAGCAGTCTATACAGAGCAGCTACCACGTGTCCCTACCTACTCTTTTCACTTAGCTGTTTACAGCTGCCTTTGTCTAGTGACTTTTATAGCCAGCAATGAATTTTCCATGCTTCTCTAACGATTTGTATAGCTTTCCACCCCCATTAACCATCTGCTGTTTTTCACACCAACATGTTGTGTATGTTCAGTGGGGTTGTTGCAGGGTAGCCACCCTTAATAGGCAGGTTAAAACCGAACTCTAAGCTTCACAGTTTTTAGATGGTTTTTGTCCCTTTAGCTCACAGATGGCTCAGAGTCATAAAACCTAAACACTTCTTCTTAGGACTCAGTCTGCACGTTTTTCAAACCCTAGTCCAGTCATTTTAAGAAATTACTTGGCTCAGTGAAGTGTGAATCTGCCTCCAGAGCATTTGCAAAGCAAAAAGGAGATCTTGGCACTGTATATCTTACTGTGTATATTTTTCCCTTGAAAGACTTTGCTTTAAAGATGTATTTATTTTTTACCCAAGTCTCACAAATCTCAGTGGCAAGACAGACCTGCATTGTGCTGCGAAGATCCTGCATTTTCCAGTGAGGCTGGAGTTGTGGCAATTTACTGATTTCTTTTTAACGGAGACTTTTAAAAGTAATGTAGAAAAAAATAATCATTGAAGTGCTCAGGATATTCATTGCTATTAAAATGTTTAATTTTAATATGCAAAGGAAAAGCATTAAACCAGCTGAACTGCGTTTGGTTTAGGCTGAGATAAAGACGGGCATGCCCTAGTTAAGGGTGGATACAATGCTTTCCTCTTGAAGAGGCCAGGGAAGCAGTTTGTGTATGTCATAATTCTGTGTGTTTTAACACCTCTGTGCAGTGCAGTCACTGCAGAATTAAAAGTTCTGATGAAGGTTTTATTGCCTTGCTTACAGCTGTTTCACACCATCTGCAGCCTCCAAAGGGGAGTCACTCTAGGGCAGTATGTTAGCATAATTATGAGTGTCGTTATTACCACTGTAACTCCCTGTGTGATGTTGACAGTAGAGTGACATCGTTGTTGTCAGTGAAACTCGAATGTGGTGCTTGGGCACTCGTTAGCCATACCTCTTCTAAAAGCATCCTGTATTCCCTTGCTGATGCTGCAATTAGATGTCTTGAGAGTCGGAGCCTGTCAAGCTGATGTCTGACCATGGGCAGGTGACGCAAAGTATCTTGGCTTACCTGCTGTTGTTTGGCCAAGCCAGAGTTTTTGAAGCAATTGCCAAGGCACTGAAAGGTAAAGTATCTGGTGGCTGCTTCTCCTGTTGTGTTTTGTGCTTGTTTCTTAGCCAGATGTCGTTGGGAGTAGGAAGTGGCAAGAAGTTGTTGCCAAAGTCAAGAATGTCAGCTTTCTACAGGCCATTGAGCCAGTGTGAATTTGCCATGTACACCTGAAGTTCAGCTGCTCTTTTCCTGTGCTTTCCTGCTTACAAGATTCTAGAATGAAAACAGACTGGCTGAGTTTCTCTGGCATCTTCTCTTCCCCAACAGTAACCTTAAAACCTTGCATTTTTCTATCATATGGGCCTCTTGTCCCAGCTTTGTGCTGAATCAGGCCTTCTCCCTGGTCTGTCCCTGAGCGCTTATGTAGCTATAGTTCTGCGAAGGATTAGCATCCCACTGCTGAGACCAGACACTGCATGTGAAATTAATTTAAATGGTTCTGCTATTCAACAAGCTGATATCAGCCCTTCTCCTTTGTCAAACTGAAAAACAAGACCAAAAGGAGTTATCCCCTTTCCTTGGCCTCTCTGGGATGAAATCTCCTGTTACATCTGTGACCGAGCAACCAAGTGAATAGTCCCAATGTGAAAATTGTTTGCACCTCTGAGGGCATTAGAGAAATTCCTGAATATGTTGATTCTGGCTAAATAGGAACTGATCCCAGTGACTTCTGTTAGCAAGTGCAGTCTTGGGAGAGTAAGGGAGGTGTTTCAGCTGTGTTTGGGCAAGAAGGTAAGAAGCCATCTACCTGGAACAACTCAATTTGTGCTCCCCCAGTGCCAAGGAGGGCGAACACCAATACCTAGCCTGTACTTCTAAGGCAACTGGCCTGCTAGATATTCTCCAGTCTCCCATGGGAAAGGAATCGATCCCGAGTTAGAAGGATAAATGACCACATAGACCAGCAACATGCAGTCTCTGCATTAAGCTAAGCTGACAATATGGATGAACTAAAGCAGCCCTGAGCCGCACTGGGGCAGTGAGAGGTGAGTGAACCTGGTGCTGCAAGGTGCTGTTTCCTTCCAAAAGTGAATGGGAGAAAGATGTTTTCTGCCTCAGCGTTGGGATGCAGAACCTTCTTGGCTCGTATGCTTCAACCTAAAGCAGAGTGTGTGGGGAAGGTGTTCCACCTCTGGTCCCAGAGTCGATGGAGCTCACTCCTCCAGGTGTGAGGTTAAGGACTGCAGAGATTAAAATGCTACAGCCCCATGCCCTCTGCAGCATGGCCTCTGTCTCCTTTGAATACCAGGTGGATTTTGATAATCGGTCAACTACTTGACTGTACAGTCCCTCTAAAATATTGTGAATGGCTTTGCCATTCACAACATGTATAACTGAAAAAATGCCAAGATTCCTAATGCAATTTAGACATAGCTGTGGGGGAGGTAGCTTTGCTTGGAAGGACATTATGTACAAAAATGAGGGGAAGGGGATTGTATCAGATGATCCACAGCAGCCTGTCTGCCAGCACAGCATCTGTTTTTAATCAGCTAATCAGATCCTGTTAGAAGTCTTTCTCAGCTGTGCTTCCCTTGAAAACCGGATTCCTTATCCAAATGAGGCAGGACTGCTTGCGATTACAGTGTGGTTAGCACGAGCAGCAAAACTCAATGTAGTTCGTGCTCAACACTTTCACCAAAATGTTCTGAGAAGAAGCCCTTACCCCAAGGAAGACGTAGGCAGCAGAGCCTCTTCTCCTTTGTTCCTCCCATCTACTGCAGGAGTCTTGCTCTCCCCTTTTTTGGGGGTGAGGAAGAAAAAGGAAGATTAACTTAAGCACCCACCCCTGTGCTGTGGAAGGAGGACTGCTTCAATGTACTCTAATACTGATGCTTCTGGGTGGAACTGGTTTTGGGATTGTAGCCAGGGAGGCAGTAATGGCATGAGTAGCCTGAGCCAGGTCCTGGAGAGGTGGTCTAGAAGAGGGACTATACCTGGACTAGAGACCCAAGCCCACGTACAGCACCAAATCTGCATTGTGTCTACATTAGCCAGCACGGTCCTGACTCATCTCTGCCTGGTGCCTGCAGCTGAATTGCTATCTGCGTATGTGATTTTCAGATCACCTATCAAGGAAGCTGTGGGAAAATGTCATGGGCTTAATCTCAGTCCTTTGGGAAGGTCCTGTAACTCTGAGAACTGACATAAATAGCAAGCACTCGGAAGAAAGGCTCAGCATGATGGTTTGGCTCTTGCTGGGTAGGGTGTTTTTTGGGGTTTTTTCAGAAAGCAAAAGCAATTTTTAAGTAGTTGATAAGGAGAATGACTGATTGATTCATTGACCTTTTAACAAAGCCCTGGAGTGATGTACTCTGCACCTGTGCTGGGACCAATTGTGTGGCCTGTCACAGCAGTAGATGTCCTGTGTTATGCATCTCTTCCCCATAAAAACCTGTGTGCCTGGTACACAGGATGTGTTGTTTCTGGGCATGACTGGGGAATGCTTTAGGTGGGAGGGTCTTCATGGCTACCATAAACTTGAGCTGCTGCCTGTGTTGCCTTACCTGGCACATGGATACGCTATCTCCTGCTTAGTCAGTGTAACTGGGCTGTAATCTGGCAGCCTGCTTTATGAAAGGGGTGGAGATGAAGTTTCAAATGTGGCTGTAGTGCTAAGTGGAGCTACTTTATCAACAGGATCATTCACAATTGAGTCTTATTTGTAGGACTGCTTTTGTTTCTAGCATAACACTGGGAGTGGTGGTAAACTCACACCTACTGTAAAACAACACTGCATGAAACAAGATAAACGTAGCAGTAGATGAGTGTCCTGCGCTGGGGTTAGATGCCTGTCCCACAGAACGTGCCTGGTGTTGCCCATGCAGTTTACCACGCTTATTTCCTAGAAAGAACGGGTTGCAAACTCTCTTGTTCTCATCAGAATGTTTGTGCAATAAGCAGCTCATAACTCACATGGTTTAGAAAGTTATTAACAGCAGCTGGCTGGTGTAACAACTTGGACACACTTAGGCATTGCTAATAGTTTGGCAGGAAAAGCTATATTTACATCATCTGAACAGGTTTGCTTATTTGCAAGTAAGATGTTACCCTGTCTGCCCAGAAAAGGACATTTCAAAGGTGGCTTTGCATATCAAAGGCTAATGCTCACAAACATCGTGACAAGAACAGAGAAGAGTGCAACATAGCCCCTTGACTGGCTGATGTTCGTTAGCTCTGCTAGCTCTCTGGTTCACCAGTCTGTCGGCACCCTCTTCATTGGATCTTGCTGAGTTGGGTTTCTACTAGAGCAGTGAGCCACCGTGTGCCTGCTGCATCAAACATGAGGGAAGTGGCAAAAGCATGCATGAAAAAGTGTGCAGTTCGGGGCAGGTGGATCCATAGCAAATGAACATACTCTTCTCAGCAGCAGCCAGCAGCACTAACAGACTAAGTGCAACCAAACAGTGCCTTTGGAGTCGCATACATCCCATGCAGATTCGGGAGTTCCTAAGAGTCCTTGGGCCACCTCCTCAGTAAGCCGCAAGGACCCAGAGATAAGCCAGCAACAGGAGATCCCAAAAAAAGAATCACTGAACCAACCTGGCAAGTGCTCACCCAAGCACAGCAGAGTGGAGAAAGAAACTTCAGACCCTGAGGTCACTTGAATCTGCTGCCATCAGTTAAGTAAAGCCTAACCAGACCAGCTCATCAAACCCTTTGAGTCTGCAAGGAGGGGAAAAACTGACAGAAAACTGCTGGGCACAGCTGAAACACTCCCTGAAAACGCTCTGCATTGTAGGCCAGGGCCAATCCCCCTTTTCTGGTCCCAGTGGACTTCAAAAGGGTCTTCTAAAGGTGACTGGACAGTATGACGTTTCAGGAACATCAGCCTCTCTGATTTGCTATGTAAACACACCCAGAAGCTCGTATGCACAGTCAGTATGAAATGTGAGCTTGGTAAGATGTTACTGAGCAGAGACCAGCTGACGGTCAACAGCATGGTCACAGCGATAACATTAAACAAGTATTTCTGTAAGTTCAGAGCCGTAAGAAAAACCACAAAGCAGAATAGCTGCTCTCTTATGGGACCTGACAGGAACATTTCAAAAAATGCAAACTTATTTTATGGTAATGGTAGGATAGCTTCTTTTGGCAGATCCCAATTAAATAATTATATTAAAGGGAAATGCTCCGTGTCCTATTTCAGTAGCTTTGTTTGCACTTGAGCATCTCTTTAAATGTAACGCTGTTATAGCAGCATACCAATAATTTTTAAGGGACTACTCCAGGAATTTAAAAAATAATAATAATAAAAATTTCAAGCCCAGCAACTGATGACCCCAAAGCAACATACGTAGAAATGTTCTGTAGCCTGGCTGGTGCAGTAGCAGCCATCAGTGGGACCTGCTGCTGTGCCAGCTGAGGCCAGCAGAGCCTAGGGGCGAGGGATGGGTAGTCAGTACAACAGAGTGTACCAAGACCCGAAGAAGATGGCAGAATTTGTGTAGATGGAGTGGCCATGAGCAAGATGCCCTTTTAGACATTTTTGGAGGCATTGGTGCAGTTAGGCAAATTCTCCTCTGCTGCATCACATTTAAATGTTTCGCTCTATGTGCTGCCATCATCACTGTTGCCATTAGCAAGCGAAACTAGTTAAATGATCATTACAAAAGCAACAGCGCAGAAATATTTCACAATTAGCAATGAGCCTTCAAAGCAAGTCACTAAAAACAGACTCTGGGGCTGGCCCCTGCAACACCCATTGCTCCCTCCTGCCCCGTCCTCCGGTGGCCCATTTCCAAGGGGCTCAAAGCACAACACCTTTCCAGCACCTGGACTGGAAAGGCGTGTGGGTATTCCCTGCTGGATGCAAGTTGTTTTACTGATCCAGCTAGGCAGCAAGCAGCAGGACTAGAAACAGTTCTTAGCCCTGTGGAAAATACCCTGCAGAGTCAGCAGCAAGGGTTTCTGACGGAAGACTGTGTCATTAGCCTGGGCTTGCACGCACCCCCGGCCCGAGGCAACGCTCGTCAGCTGGCCCGAGGAAATAAACTGCAACACTGCAGCAACCAGCAAGGATGACAGAGACAGCAACCAGTTCCATCCCACAGCACGGCTCAGTGCAGTTTTAAACCACCATCATTAAATTCAGCATGTTGACTCCAGACATTTCTTGAGGTTTGGAGGTTTTGGGGTTTTGGCTTGGGGTTTTTTGGGTGGGGAGGAACAAAGCTGGTTTGGGGGCCCCCTGGACTCTTCAGTCATTCTTTGATGTGTCACAGGGTCTCTGAATCGAGTGCGTGCCCACAGGTTGGTGCCGTGCCCACGGCAGCGCTGCATGGCTGGGAGCTCGTGCTGCTCCAAGCCCTCCGCTGCCAGCTGCCAGCACCCCATGCAGTCTAAAGAGCACAGGGTTTGCTGTGTCTGGCAAATCCCAAGGGAGGAGCAGCTGTAGCAGCTCCAGGACAGCGGTAGAGGGACGTGCACATGAGTCCAGAGAGAAATATTCTTTTCTCTTGGCACTATAACAAGGCCTAATGAGAAGCAGCCCACCCGAGCTTTTGAAGAATGAACTCACCAGGAGACTCCTCTGCTCTGATCAGCCTCCAACCCTCTCATCCACTTAGGAGAAATAATAAACTGGGACATACGAGTTATTTTCATATGCACAGTTGAGTAACCTCACATAGGGACGACTGGCAGGGAGGATGGGGGGGATGCTGGGGCTTCATCCCCCCAGGACCAGGCAACGCAACAAGGGGCCTGCGGAGCCTGCAGAAACTCTCCTGGTCCCTTTAGGGAGGTGTGGAAACAGGGCAGGGAGAAAGGGACAGGGTGATTTGTTTCCCAGGGTCCAAAAGGCTGTTGTGTTTTATTTTTAACCTGGGCTTGTGCCAACTGC
>NW_010529537.1:0-562 GCF_000687285.1 Phaethon lepturus | reverse complement strand
AGCCAGGTCCTGGGCAGCTTCTTGGGACTGCCCAGAAAACCAGCCAGAAAGCACAGGCTCTTCTTCAACCAAAGAATACACTTTCAGAATGTTATTTGATGGCCCAAACTGTGGTATGCATGCGATTTCTTCCCCCACCCACCTTAGATTTTAAATATTTCACTCTTTTAAACCTTTTTTTTTTTCCTTTAGCATTTGCTTTCCTGCTGGCAGACACACAGGAAATGTCGCATCCAGTCAACTTCTTCCCATCCTTTTTTTGCCACTTTCCAAGCCAACTAAGGCAGATTTGAATTTCTATTCTGGAAAACAACAACAACAACAAAACAAACAAACAAAACCACCCAAACAAAACAAACAAAAAAGAAAATGTCACAAAACCATTTGTTTGCCCAAGGACACCAGTTGCCGGGACTGGCAGCACAGTCAATGGGGGGAAGTCATGGTCCTGAATTCAGTCCCTCATCCTCGCCCTTGGCACTAAGCCGGCCGGGCACGGGGAGCCGTGGTACTGGCTGGGGATGGTCTTTGGCGCGGCTGGGCCTGGGGGCCGGCAGCCCCG
>NW_010529536.1:54191-70867 GCF_000687285.1 Phaethon lepturus | reverse complement strand
GGAAATATTCAAAAAATGTGTGGACTTGGCACATCGAGACATAGTTTAGGGAGCATGGTGGTGTTGGGTTAATGGTTGGACTTGATGATCTTGAAGGTCCTTTCCAACCTTAATGATTCTGTGATTCTGTGATTTAATGTACACAGAAAATAATGTAAATGGAAATACTGTAAATTATATTTTGAATACCCCCAATGATTTTTAAACAAAACTTACTAGAGCATTTGTATTTTATTCCTTGTACAGTCTCCCCCACTTTGTTGCTGTTGCATATCCAAACATGAGGTTTTGAGCACTTTTTATTGCATACAAAGGCATTCCCTTCCCATCTTGTTCCCAAGACAGTTCTTAAAATTTATAGCATAACCATGGTATGTGTGTGCAAATGTCATCCATGCTTAGAATTTGAGAAGACTGTCCCCACCACAGGATTTCCTCAGTGCTCATTGGCTTTCTGAAGCCTCTCAGAAACTTTCTGGGGTGTCTGACCATTCTCCCAGCAGTTCTTGACTGAACTGAAACTGATAAAGGTCTGGGATTTGGCCCTGCCAGAAGATGTATCTTTTGGTTCTTCATCAGTCAGGCTCAGGGCAGTTATTAACTTTCACATTTATAAAGAATTTCTCATCGAGCAACTGTGGATGACCTGCCAGATGGCTTTCCCACAATGGAAAGTTTTTCAAAGCTTCAGAAACAGCTAACAAACATCTGAGTATATTTAGTAAGTGCCATATCCTATGTCTACACATTTCTGTGTAATCTAGCTGAGTTACTTTATCCCACAGTTTTCAAATGTTTGGAGATCAAAGTAGATTCTGTATACTCTTCTCTGGCTTGCTTCCCTTTTCTTGAACCAGAAAGAGCAATGCCACACTATAGGATATGTGACTTTTCCTCCAATTTTTCAAAATGTAGCATGTTCATATTTGCCCTCCTCTCTGGCAGGTGCAGGCTTCCACCGTCATACGAGTGTTTATGGATCTGAAGACTCATCTTAGTGAAAAAGGTAAGAACCATTTTCCTTTGCATTCACAGGTGGAATATATCCACCCTTGAGTGAGAAATGAAGTGTATCTTCATGTTCTCCAGAGTTTTTGGTCTCTTGATTCAGGTAAGTAAAACTTAGGCTGTTTCAGTGTGTGAAAAAATGGAAAAGTTGCATTACACAAGTGGTTTCTTGATGTTGTATTTAAGCATCATCTTATATTGTTTAGTATGTGTGTTTTATCTCAGCTCTCTCCATTTGTTAATATTCAATCCTTTCTCATTTAGCTAGAGTATAGCAATTTAAGGTGATTAAGAATGTGTTTGATTTTCTAACCATACCTTCCCACTGGAATAATTCTGGAGATACAATATCTTGGAAACATACTTGTGGTTTGAAACTACTTCCCACTGAGAGAGGCAGAATTGCTAATGCAATATTTTCTGTTACTTTAAAGGCTACTTACTCCAATTCTGGTGGTGTAACCCAGGTATGTTTTGCTTCTCCACCAGTGGCATCTCAAGAATATTCTGCTCTCTTGAGAGCACATTTGGAGACTTGGGTAAACCGACACAGAGAAGCTGGAAGGTGGATGCTTGATAGCCTTACAAATGGCTCCAGATTTTACCCTGTATTTTTGCTGTCAGAAGCATATTTTTAATTGGTAGTGGCAGAATCGGCAGGGGACGATTTGCAGTTGATGAGAGTTGCAAGTTCCTGCTGGTGAGTGTTGGAACAAGGGGAGGTTCTCTGTCCTTGCAACTATAAAATCAGAACATTCATCAAATGTCATTGTTGTGCAGGTATGAACTTTGCCTCATAAATCCAATTTCTTTTTCAGGAGTAAGATCTTTCTTATCAAATGTTTTTCTAGTAACTAACCCAAACCAAGCACTCTGTTCAGCTAAGTGAGTTTAAAACTTTACGAGCCTTGAATTTGCTTATTAAACTAACACAAAGTCAGAGTTAAGATTAAAGGGAATTTCCACGTATGAACAGCCTAGAAAAACACATTCAAATTCACTCAAGCCATTGTCTCAATGGGGACTGTCTTAAGCAACTGTACACTTTCATACAGGTACAGGGATACCGGAAAAGGCATGTGTGTTTGAGAATACAGCTTCTTTATGGGGAACTATGATAGACCACTTTTATAATCCCCTTGATCATTATGCGTAGACAGCATATAGATAGCTTTCAGACAAATGGGGGTAGAATAGGCACTTGGCTTTGAATATTGCAAAATACCATAATGATAAAATATAACAAAAGAGGAAATGTGCTGCTGTTCTTCAGGGTTTGAATCTCTGATTAGTAACTCATTGTAGTTCTTCCTCCCTCAGACACTTCTTGATTTGGTGTGAAAAAGGAGAGCCCTTGTAAATGTGGTTTTAAAAGCACATAACCTTGAAATGACAGGATGAAGTTGTCATTTCTGCAGCCTCCCAGATTCTGCAGTGAGGATGGATGGTGCGAGATGTGTGATGGGAGGAGGGAGTGGATTGCAGAGGAGACAGTGAGGTTTTCTCTGCTCAACACCTGCTTGTGTTATCCTATTCTTCCCTTTGCTCCCCCAAGTCAGAATGCAACTGGCAATAACACTCAGGTAAAGATCAATGCTGAAGAAGCTCTCAGATTGTTTCGTGTCTTCTAGTGAAGCCAGCAGTCATGGCTCAGGAAGACTTTGACCTTTCTATTAAAATTTAATTAATTTCTTTGCCTCCCCTCACTGATGACTGCTGTTTATCATTTGTTTAGGTCCGTCCAGGCTTCCATCCACTGGGTCACACTGCATCTCTTTAAAGTGACGATTGTGCAACAACCTGGTTTTGCTTGTTTAAGAGAGTAGAGAGGGCTCCCCCCCTCCTTTTTTCTTTTTTTAAATTTTATTTAAAACTCCTTTCCTTCTCAAAAAAATTGAGTGAGCTGGAGACTTTCTAGATCTTAGGCAAATGGCTGGTGAACGGTTAGTTTGAGGAAACGCTCAGGAGGAAGCATGGAAAGAAATGGAGGTTGTGTAGGACCAAGGGCAGTTATTTGGAAAACGTGAGTCAGCATTGCCAGGAAGAATACTGGGGCACAAGTTATGCGACAGTATGATACCAAATAGCTGTCTGCACCTTAGGCTAGTCACAATCAGAATTTAACAATTTTGACTTAAAAAGAGAAGCTAGGAACACTTTTTCCAGCAGCCATGCCTAATGGTGTGTCAAAACTGAAAGCCTACAAAGGGCTGTGAGTCCCAAAATCCCTAAGAAAGAGCAAGCTGGGATTTTCTTAAATGATCTGTGCACTTGGGCATAAGAAGTGGATGTTCAGACAAAAGGATGAGCAGCTGTTTATATGCATTCTTAAATCAAACTCATCCGTACAACTACCTGCCCATTTAGTTGGTCAGAGATACCCAGAGATGATGGGGATACCTATCCCTATAAAGTGGGAAGACATATGTTTCCGACAGACAAACTTACCTCTATTCTCAGGCCCTGAGATTGTCAGCGGGACAACAATGCCTTTAAAAGTCCCGATCTTTTAGGAAAGTAGCCAACATACGTGAGTCTCTAAGTGTCATTTAAGACAGATTGTCTGAGATGTTTGTCTATGTGAAAGTCTAGAAGGTGGATTTGTCACTGGCTGAGAAGAGTCGTACACACACACTGTCAGGTTAGTACGGGCCAGGGGACTCTGTGTGAATTCCACATGCAGCTTCAAGAAATTGGAAGCAGAAAAATAATCCCAGCTCTAGAAATTTTAAAGAGTCTCTCCAATAGCAGCGATGTTGCCTATAACCCATCATTTATAGTATCAGATTTAATCATTTTTCCTGAGAGCTTTGACATTTCCACAGTCTGAGTTGGACATTGCCTTTTGGAAGTCCAACCGCACTTTGCCCCCATATTTATATTCCACATTTGCATGACAAACTCTTTGACTTCTGCATTGTGCAAAAAATGTTCTGCGTGTGGACAAAGCTTACCTTGAGGGATTTTGGCAGGAATGAACTGAAGTACACGGGCTGGTAAATCAATGCCTCAGAAAGCCAAGAGATCCACAGATCTGAATGGTGCTTAGCCTCGTTGTGCACCACACCCTGCACCGGCCATCAGTGGGGTGGGATTTACCCTCTGCTTGGTAAAAGCTCACACATGCCCAACACCCTGTTTTAAAGACTTAAATTGAGTGTTTGTGGCATGTGGGCCTCCTCCTGAATCTGTCAGCTGTGGCTACTTCAATTTATAGTAAGGCAGTTTTGCTCTTGACAACAGCTTCATTCATTGCATGGCTTGGCTTTATTCTTTATTCAGCATTTTAAAAGATGAAATTTGTAACTACACTGGGAGAGAGACTGGTACTTTTTGCCTTAGAAGATGAGGGAATTCTGCCATTAGATGCATCATACAAACTGGCTGACTTCTGAAAAGATGTTTAACCAGCCTCCAATAACTATCATCCCATTCGGTTAATGGTGAATTTTGTATAATTAGCTTTTGAGACTAAAAAGGCAAAGCATATGCTGCTAGTTGCCTGTCCTGACCACAAATGGCAGCTATAGTGAGTTATGTGAAATCCTGAATGATACCAAGTGGAGCTGAAGTTGAGAGAAACACAAATGTTCACACCTTTTTGACTATATGCCTGATGGTGCATGTGAGGTTAAATTTGCAAAATGTGACCACTTCTTTGTTTCCCAGACTGAGACATCTTTATCTTCCTTGGGGTCTAAAGAATAATCTGGCTGCTGGGTTGAGGCATCTGTCTGCAGGTGAAAAAAAGGGATGCAGGTTTTTTTCCCATGCAGAAAAAAAACCATTTTTTGATATAATACTAAAATGGCTTGTGGCGTTCTGTGTTCTTTAGAGTAACACTGATATACCAGAGAGATCAAAGCATTGCAGTATATTTTATCAACTTGCCCGTATTCTGAATCTATGAAATTGTATTTTCTCTTGTTCTTATTCAATTTATGATTTATTCTTCTCCCAGTATAAATCAGTTGCTGTTCTATGGATTCATGGCAGGTATTCCATCTTGTTTTTCAATATGCTATGTCTAGAACAAATATCTAGTCAGTCATGGGCATATAAAATATTAATCATACATGTTTGAAGGTATGTTGCTATAGCAATTCCTTTAGTGCAAGGAAAAATCAGCATATAGCGGGCCAGGGATATGAGAACAGTAGGAATTACAAAGCTATAACGGCACTATTAACATATTACTGCATTGTAACGATATTATTTCCTAACTATTCTAGTCCCCAGCTGGCTAATTTTCAAGACAGAATTCTTCAGCAGGGATTTCATAAATGACTCTGACACAAAAGACACTTGCAATATGAAGAAGACATTAAGCAATCTGAAGAAAATATTTTTAAAACGAGAAAGTAGGCAAACATGCAAAATATCTTCTGTTCACAACTTACCAGATCCCCTCTCTTCCCTATTCCAGTGTGATCTACCCTGAGGGACCAAACATGACAGGGCTGAATGGAGGAGATTAGCAAGACCCTGCTTAGAATAAAATGCTGTGAGCTTAACGTGTAAAGCTGCAGAGCAGGAAAGCTGGGAGAGTCAGTGGGAGAAGATATGGGAATGCAATTGCATCTTGTATTACAAATCTAACTGGAAAATTTTAAAAACAAAGCAGAAAAGACATTGTCTCCAAGAGGTTTGTAACCTCAGGGAGAAAGGAGGCTGTAAGTTACGGTCTAAAGTTCATGACTGAAAAAAAAAAATGTAATGGTAAATTGAAGTGATTGGGAATATGGACTGGAGCATAGTGTGAAAGAGGAGCTAGTCGGACATGGATACGCTTAGCCTGTATTAAGGCTGCTAATCCTCTGGGTACAAGTATTGCCTTCACTGGGGGGAAGGCAGGCTCAGTTTCAAGTAATCCCAGTTTTAGTATTTGATTCTTCGAGTTTGATGCTTTCCTAATGTAGATGTTTGCATTGTGTTGCAAAACATCCTGAATTGCCTAGAACAGATCTTGCCTTGCTATGCTCTGTGTTTTAAATATTAAAGTCCTGAGGCCCCACTATCTTAGTATCACTTTTTTCAACACATTGTTTAAAGAAAAGAAAAGAAATATCCCATGAACAAACGAACACTGCAGTAGACATTTGGATTTGTTGCATTGATTTAGTGTCTGAATGACCAAGAAAAAACATTTATATCTGAATGGATGGGATCAAACAGTAAAGATAAAGAGGGAGCTAGCTATGCATCATGCACATCCTTTCTTTTTAATTAAAGACAAACATGAACCTTCAAGAAAAAGAAGCAGCAGTTCAAATAGGCATTAAGTTTAATAACAAACAACCTTTGCAGAGATCGATCATTTTCTCACTGTTTTGTTGTACAGCAAAGTGATAGTAAAAAGCAAGGAAAGGAAAACCAGGAAAATTTAACCTGTTAAAGAAAAAGGAAACCAGAAAGAGACTGCTTTTGTTGAACATGCTTTTGAAGGTGGAGAAACTTTTCAAAAGGAGGGGAGGAAGGAAGCAGATAGGTTTAAAAAAAAATGAAAGAGAGTTTTAAAGGACACGCTTCCTATTTCGGTCTCCTTGGGAAATGTGTGAAAAGAAACTAAGCAGACGGCTTAATTTAAACTGTGATGGAAAGAAGTAAATGAGAAAAATATAAATACCTAGGCATTTGGAAATGAACAGATGTGCTTCACCACCGAACCCTTCTGGTAAGCTGCAACTTGCACCCAGTTTCACCTTCCAGTTACCTAAAAGCCAAAATTCAAATACCTGAAAAATTCATTAGAGTTAGCAGCAGCAGCTAACATTTGTAGAGCGCAGGACCAGGCTGCACTGCAGAGCAAAACTTTTCCGCGCTCTATAGTGCCAAGCTTGTGGTAAGAAACTGTGATACCGCAAACGTATGGCCTTTTTGTAAAGGAAAACCTCTCAGCATCCAGAAGGTATCAGTTACCCGAAAAAGGTTATGTAAGTGCCAAGCATAATTACTAATAAAGTGGTTGCTATTAAGAATTGGAATTTTGCAAGCAGTCCTGGCTGGTGAAACATCTGTGATCGGGGTCTGCAACATTTGGGAGGTGAGTGTGCACAGCATATGTGCGTTCATGTAAGAACGATATGGGTGGCTGCATTATGGGTCTCGTTTTATATATATTTACACATATATATTCATATATATATTTGAATAGCAAGTGCAGTGTCTGTGAGTACCACCTACACATATACCTATATAAAGTCATTAGATGTCAACTGATATTTTTGTAATGATGTGTTCCTAAATACTTCTTACAAAACTTTGGAAAATATTAATATTTTCAAATTTAAAAATATTAGATTCTTAGATGTATCTTGTATAGAAAGCAGAACCTGTGCAAGAAGTTATTCCTAGCCCTCTCTCTCTACCTCACTCTCCCAAAGTCAGTTCCAAATGTCTTGAGAATGTATCTTTTCATTTTTATTGGAGGGACATTTCCATTCTTCAGGAAACTGATTTTTACTGATCTCCTGAATGCTCCTTTAAATCAGTTTTCCACTACTGTATCAAATCTAATACTGTATCATTTTGAAGTAATACACAGACACAAACAGAACACAGGGTGAAAATGCAAAACACAGAGGAAGGTGTCCAGCCAAAGCATACATCTACTACATGTTGTTGCTCTATTGGGTTTTCCAGTGAGCTACACGGGACCCTTATGGACCAGCTACCTAGTTGCATTGCCTCTCCAAAGGCTCCACCCTGTAGGAACCCTCTGGAACTAATTGAGGGAAAAATCTGGTCCCATTGAAAGCTCTGGGAATTTTGCCACCGCCTTCATTAAAGCCGGGATTTCACCTTATATATTTGTTCAAGAAAGAACCGAGCCCTTTAACCACAATACACCCGTCCCTGCCCCTCTGCCACCGCTGCGGGCGCCCACAAACATTGTGCTCAGCGTCAGGCAGAGCGGATGCTGTTTATTTACTTCTATTCCTAGCTGGGCTGAGCGTGCTAAGTGAGAGATGCGCCAGCCAGCCTCATCGCAAACGGCCTTTTAATGAACTAGTCGAGGATTTAAATTATCCAAGAACCTGGGAAAAAGCATTTTAAATTGAAGACCCTTTCAGGCAATTAAAACCTGACATGTTGCCATTGAAAACAGGCCAGGGAAAAAGCGATTCCACCTCTTCAGATTCACCACTTACGGGGAGAGATAATGGCATTTCAGGCACCCCAGGTACTGCAGCCTTCAGAGGGTGCTTGGATGCCAGCTTCATGAATTGATTCTGGCTGTGTGGCACCTCGAGTTGATCCTTCAGGCATGAGAGAGTGTTTGGTCACTGAACAAACTGGATTAGTGTATCTTGGGCCACTGCCATTTCGAAATACCAGGGAGGAGGGGAGTGAGAGAGAGAGAAAAGGTTTCCACAGCTGAAGATATTTGTTTCACCAAATAGTTGTATTTCTGCTTTTGTTTTTTTTTAAAGATGTGATTTACTTCTATTTGAGAGCAAATCGAGTTAAATATCTTAATATTTAATATATCGAGTGTTTGCAAACTGGCAAGTAATCTGCCATTTAGAATTTGCTAAATATTTTATCAATAATGTGCAGTTAAAAAAAAAAGTTTTCTGAGCTGCACTGCTCTGCAGTAATGGAAAATTTTGACAGTCTTGCCGCTTACCTCTTGCGCAGCACTGAAAGGCTGAAGCGTTAAATAACTATGTATGTCATGCTGAAAAACTACGTGGTGAGGTCCTGAAAAAGTGCCTTTGCAAGAAATTCCCCGTAGTTAAAAAAGTCATAAAGTCAACACCTAACCACAAACATACCACTCCCATGCTTGATTCTCGAGTGCCATGTTGGGAGGAGGATGGCTTTGCACGAGCCCTTCCCGCGCAGACCTGGGGTCAGCCAGGCTGCCCTTGTCCCCTGGCGGCTACAGACCCAGCACCCTATGCTGGAGGTTACAATTCAGCACGTTTTTCAGCTCAGCTCTACCTGCCTGTTACCAGTGCTCTCAGTTTTTATAAGCCTAAATAAAAGGTTATGTCGTCTGCCTAGTTTCCTATCGACGCGTGGGAGAATCAGTCCTCCCCTTTACCGGGTGCTTTGCAGATGATGTGGCTGCGCAGGTTGGGCTGGCCAGGTCGCGAAGTCTTGCAGGCAGCTCAGGAGTGAAGCGTTGGAGATGACCGCCCGGTTTCCTGGAGCACAGCACCAGAGGAGGTGCAAAATGCTGGCACTGGCTACGTGAGTGCTGGCGAGGCTGTTTTGTGAAAGCTCGTGAAGGTTCAGAAGGGAGACCTGTTCTTCATCAAACTGGCTGCTGCCAAGTCGGAGACCTTCTTGCAATCTATTATTTGCCTTATCCCTTACAACTAAATCCACATGTGTAGTTAAGATTAGTTAATGGAAAAACATGAAGTGCTGTGTTTCAGCCAGCACAGCAACCTTTAAGTAGGTAGAACAGCTCTGCTTTGGAGTGGTTTGGAGGAGCACTGCCCAGCCGTCCAGCGCCATGAGTGCCCTGAAATGCTTCTCCATTCTCAGCCACCCTCTAACACTGCAGAGGGAAACAGGCTTTTCTTGCTTTTCTAACTGTAAAATATCTTTCATGAGAGAACTGCAATATTCATAGAGGAAAGGACACCCACGAAAACTAAATTATTGAGTTCTCTGTAATTTTTCAGAAAAATGCAGTTATTTGTAGCACATTCACAGACACGGGTGTACGATGGTGGAAGAGGCAAGAGATTCGTGTGTGAAGTAGTTCATATGGAGGTTGGGAAGCCAGTGGGCCTGGAGCAGGCATGATGCTGGTGGCTTGACGTGAGTCATTGTGGCTGTTCAAATGGAGAATTGTTTGCCTCTAGGTGATTAGACAAATACTTGTTTTTAACTGTCTTTACTTATTGTTCTCTGCTTCTTGCGTAACCATTAAGTATGTTTTTTACACAGCACTCCACTCTCATGCATCCTAGTCCTTTTGTACACTGTCACCTTTGAGAGTTCGAAAGAGCAGTCTCACATGAAGTAATGAAAAGGGTTTAAATCATTAGTTAGACTTTTTATGCCATTTTGTGTTTGGGCCGAAAGTGTAAACTCACCTCACTGTTTCTGAAGTTTTCCTACAGAAAGCTAGAAAATGACTTTTTAAAAAAAGCAATTATTAAAAACTCTTTGCATGATATCTCGGAGTCTTGAGCTTTGAAAAATACTAATATCACAGAGTCACAGCTAATGGAGAGATGTGGAGACCTCTACATATCTTAATATTAATTTCTTCACTATGTAATTTTATTTATTAAATTTTTTATATCTATTGAATATTCTATTCCTTTCTATAGGAAGGAATATTGAACATATTCATTCTATGCACTGAAGCATTTACAAATCTAAAAAGCCTAATGTTGTATTTCACCTTGGTGTTCAGACATTTTTGCTATGGGTACAGAAATGGAGGACGTGAAATTGGTCAAAATAGTTATAGATTTCCTTTATATATTTTCACCCAGGCCACAAAAGCAAACTGCTGGCCTCCAGTGCAGCTGTGGCCAATGACCCCTATTCCCAAAAGCCATTTCCTCACTTTCTAAGCTTGTACACATTTGTGGCCCTAAATTTTGGCATTTATAATATATAAAAGTATGAAGAATATTTCATCTAGGTTCTGTTTCATCCCAAATGTGATGAAAAAAAGAAAAAATCCATGTCTAAGAAGAGTTTGAAAGTTAAATAATTAAAACATATTAATGGTCTAAAACACTGACCACAGTTTTTAAGGATTATATCATAAATAAACTGGCTTCTAGTGAAAGATTCCTCAGAGTTTCTGTTGCCATTACCATTTTTATTCCCGTGTAATGTTTCTAGGCAGGTCTCACTGCTCTGAGACCTATTTATTCCAAATAACAATGATAAGGTTTTATGAATCTGAAAACAAGTCAGTCTGAACTGAGTTAAAATTGCAGTGATGCCAGCACTCAGTCTTTGATTGTTAGCTCATGGGGAACAATGAACTTATCTTATTGCACTTCAAAATTAAATAATTAAAAACAATCCTCCCCCCCCTTCTTTACAGTTAATAATTATAATAACATACTCAGATGTAGGCAGTGTTATTATCCGATAATGCCTGAAATTTGAAATGGGGTTATTAGCCACCCGAGGCGAAACATAATTGCCCAGTTTCTGTGCACTATCAGATGGCAGATGATGTTGCTGAATGTTATTACTTAAGTATTTCAATTTTTCATGTGATGGAGAAATTAAATTTCAACTGTGTACTGCAGCAAAATGCTCTGGCTTGAAGGGTGTTACTATTTGTGAAAGGTTGCAATGCTGGTACTGTTACCCCTACAGCCTTCGGCGAAATTAGTGCTTTGACAGTATAATTAAAGCTGAAGAACGTTGTTGCTGAGAACTTTAACATGTGGTATATATTGTAGTGTGTATTTGCACTTCCAAATAGCAATAACGCTGTGTCACCTTTCCTAAGTGCGTGAGGCCTGAGCGCATTTCGTCGTCGGGCGATTTATTCATTGGCGTAGAGTAGGCGCACACCTCTAGCATTAGCCGCGGCAGGGGGGTTGCCCCTGGATTGGAGGAAGCCAATGACTTTGCTGGAGCAAGGACTCCTCCTTGTCCGTGCTCCAAAGTGTGCACAGACAGGCACAAAGAGGAAGGGAGGATTCCCTTCTTTTCACCCGTTGCTACTGGAAAAAAAAATAAAGCATACGTTCATTCGTTACTAAATACTGAGACTGCAGACATCAGCCACATGGCTCTCATCTAGGAGAAGGCTTAGCTCTGCGCTGAAGGGTGCTTGATTTTAGCAATGGGGGAATATTTTCTTCAGCTTTTTCAGTTTTTCGGGAGAATTCTATTTTGTTCCCAAGTCTGCGTTCTTCTTTATGCTACATGTTTTAAATGCCCAAATTAAATTCTCAGCTGCTGCTGCTTTTGTTTTGCCCTGAGTAGGTTTGCATAGATCCGTTTTAAAGCTCTGGGGAGCTCAGAAAAAGGGAAGCCAGCTCAAGGCTCCTCAGCTGAGAGGTGGTGTGGGGCTATGGGAACAAAAGCCAATGAGACTGATGTTGCTAATAAGGCCTGCTGGCGTGACTCAGAATGAAAATGTCACTTGTAAAAAAAGGGGTGCAGTTTGAACAACCCCATGTTGCGCCGAAACCTTTGGGACTCCCTCCCAGTGGAACACGTCTAACACTGCCTGGGTAGAATAGGTCTTGGGGCTTAATATATCAGCTGCACCTACAACGGCGAGAAGAAACCATGCTTTATAATAATCAGAATGTACTGGTACTTAGCATCCTTGTGCTACTGCCTAAGGCAGGCATGAAACAGTAGTTATTCCACTCTGTTGTAAGAATGCTGTGGTTTTGTAGCATAACTGAGAGTTAAGCTCTTTAGAGAGCTGGCTTTTTAAGGATTTTCTGGCTTTTAACTAAGGTTATGGTCAGTTTGTCCATAAACACCTTCCGGATGCTGCGATTCCCTCTTCAATGTCGCAGTTACGCAGCGCTTGTTCACAGGCGACAGGCTAAGTATTGAGTGGGGTTTAGTCTCCTGCAAAATTAACTCAGACTTCAAGTCCTCTGCCTTTCCCTTTCTCTGAAGGAAAATAAAACTCACAACCAATGCAAAAAGCTATTTGAATAGAATTCTTTTGGAGAAACTCATATTATAATGCTTCATTTTCATATTAAAATGCTAATTGAGAAAATACTTTATTGCTGAGTACAAAAATACTTAAATTTCTTCCCCTCTTCCCAGATGCTTTGGTGAACTGTTCTTCATCCAGACAGTTGCATTAATTACTCTTTCTTACGAATCCATGAATCAAGGATTTGAAAAAGCCAGTGATCTTCAGGACCAGTAAACAAAGAAAACCTTATGCTGACCTAAAATTGTGTTGTGTTTAATCACAGAGCTGCAGAACTTGGCAAGTCTGGCTGTATTTCAAGAGAACTCAATAAGGAGGCCAAAGAAGCAGACATCCTTCGGGCTTTGTGAGTGCCGCTCGTGGTGGTGGCGAGGCTCTTTCCAGAGAACTCAGCACGGTAATGGTGATGGTCAAAGGTAGGCTTGAAACAGAGAGCTCTGGCTCCCCTTCTTTTTTATTGCAAAGAGCAATTAGAGAAATCATGATTAGGAAATACTAGAAGAGGAATTGCTATAGAGCAATAGGACTGAACTGCAGCGTGAGGAGAACCAACTGTCGTCCCGCCTTTCCCCTGTGGCGATGGCTGATGCACAGTGCCCTCGGCTCGTACGGAGCAGTAAGTAGGGAAGGAACCGAGGGTAAATTCAGTATGCTGAAAGATATTCATTTTGCTGTTGGGATGTGTCTTCATACACATAAGACTGTGACCAAAACGCTTTTTCCTAACAATTCCTCAAATAGTATTATTCAGCTACGAGAAAAGGAGGTATTTGCTTTCTAATGTGGGGAGAAATGATGTTACTGTATTTCTGCATAATGAAATTATACTCAACTCTTCTAAAACACAGAAAACTTACATTTGGGAGGACGGGGATAGGACGTGAAGGAGGACAGAACCCCACTATTCTTTCTTGCTTTATAGCATTAATGGATTTGAGTTGAAACCCCTTTGAATTACTCAGGATAAGATGAATTTTGGATCTGAACCAAGTTTCCAGTTTTAAGAAAAATGCAGTGTCTCTAGCAGGTCATAAGAAATTATAGTCTTTTCTTCTTCTTTGTGATTCTTTGTCCCATACTTAGGATGAGTTTTAATGGCCTAAGCAGGTAAAGTGCACTCTTGATGTTGTTTTTGTCTATACACACACCTTGGACATCGGGAAAATATATATAAGTATAGTGGTCTCAATCTTCGTGAACACAAGGATGTCACCCCCAGGAAGAGGATACACAGGAGACAAAGAGCTTTATTTGCCCTTCAGCTCACTGGGAATCCGTATAATTCTGGGAAAAATCCAGCTCTGAGGTCCTAATTCTTCTCTCAGGGCATCAATAAAAATGTGAAGATCTTCACTGGAAAGCAATTCTTCCAGAAGATGTGGGGGGCAGCCTGGTTACTGAGTGCAACAGGTCTGCAAAGTTCACAGCTCCTGCTAGCCTATTGCCCCTGGACCTTGCTCCTAGTCTGTGCAAAATGGGGAAGACCAGTACTGCTGAGGGTTAGGCTCACCTCCTCTCATCTCAAAAGGAGAGCTTTAAAAGTGGAAGAGCAGACTAACTTACAAGTTGTGAACAGATAAACAGTTAGTAACTCAAATTAATTTTTAATATTAATCTCCCAATTGTTCTGGAGAGGGGGTTAACAAGACTACTCAAAAATTCTGTCTGAATGCAGCATAATCAACTGTGCTTTGGCAAAGTTGTTGCCAAGCCTCCCAGAAGCCCTTCACAGCACATCAAGCTCCCAGAATGGTATAGCTTCCTTCCCCTTGGCAAGGGCATTTGATAGTACACAGACTTCAATGCCAGAATGGGAAAACAATAAAATAAACTGTAAGCTATGAAGCAAAAAAAACCCCAAAAACCAAAAAACAAAAAACCTACTCATTGTAATTGAGTCAGCTTGTTGAGGGACATAAAAATCTAATCAATCGTTTTTGCATAACAATCAGTTGTCACATTGGGCTCTAATTGAGCAGCCAGATGGAGCCTTGTAGCTGTAGACTGTAGTAGTAGTATTCCTGGGACACACAAAACCACATGAGGTGATGAACATTAGGTTCATCTTTCTATTAACGTGTAAGGAGAGCTCCGCTTAACAGGCAAAACCAGATTTCCTAAACCAAACCTATTCAACTTAATGTGCTTCTCTCCCATACATAGCAGGTAGAAACCTTTCTTTTAATGGATCCTTTCTGGGCTTATAAGTGTTGCTGAATACTCTGAAGCTGGGGCATGGGTGGCTTCCAAATGTCCAGATGACATGGAAGATCTACAGGAACTTAATTTCCTTTCTAATATTTTTATATATGCTCCATATGTGTGGCTCTTTTAAAAGGGCACTGACGAGACATTTTTCATAAACATTCTGTTCCTTAATGTTTATGACAGCTTCTTGGGAAAACTGAAACTGAAATCCATTTCTTGAGTGAATTATTTTTGTCTCCATCTGGATACTTTGATTTACTTGGCTATGGGGTTTCTATTAGCAGCAGAAACAAGTGATAGTAAGGAACTGAGCGTATTTAATAATTTATCCCTAAAATTGGCAATACTGGGTACAAGGTATTACTGGAATTTTAACTAAAAAAAGCAAGTCCCATTTTGGGTCTGCAAAGCTTGGCGGCATTCTGTCAAAGAGGATATTGAATCAAATATAGTCAGGAAATAAAAATGACAAACCAAACCCCTTTGGCCTAAATATAAACTGTGTTTCTTTCCATATCTGTGCTCCCTAGGATCTTCTCAGTCCAATAAACTTCATTGCCTTTGGAAAGGTCTCCACAGAGCCACAACAACGCCTGTTTTTATTTAAATGTATCTGCTTGTTGACAGGTGGGCAAGTAGGCAACAGTTTTGACTCAGAGATCTGTGAAAGGAATTGAACTTGCTGATTCTGTTCCAAGCTTCCAGTAACAATTAAAGCAATAATGTTACTAATAATTCCTCTAAGATTTAATGATCCTTCTCTTCAGTGGAGGAGAACTGCTAAGGGCAGCCACCACTGCCGCTCGGCACGACTTTAGCACAACGCCCATTGGGACGCCACGGCTGTTTGTGACTTCGCAGTGACGGCGTGCGTTGCACGTCTGCCGCGGGCAGCCACTCTTCTGCTGAAGGATCGGTCAGCCTGCCACGTAAACCTCTCGTCGGTAGATATCAACCCCTGGTTTCTTTTAGTGAACTGTTTGGCTGCAATTAAGACCTGTTTTGTTTACTGTGAAAGCTTTTTTTGCAATCTCCCTCTCAGGTGGTCTTTGGATGTCATTTCTTTCTCCTTTTCTCTTATTTTCACAGTTCTCTCTCATTTCGTCTCCCTTTGTCTTCCCCTACTCTGACCCCTAATTTCATGGTTGTGCAGAGTACTTAACAGCTGTCATATTCTCTCTCCTCTCCCCTCCTACTTCTTGTAGCTAAAGATCTCAGCTACAAACACGTCCTTTTCAAGCTGCAAGGATATGCCCTGGGGACTACACAACAGCTAGTAATATTCAATCCACGAGTTGCTTTCCTTGCTGTAATTTGATAAGTACCTACAAAACTGAAGGTCTTCTAAAGATTCATCTCTTATCAGAAGCCACTTTCATTTCTTGGGAATTTATCTGTGTTTCCTTTCACTCTAATTTGAACAGTTATAAATCTGTTTGATCCACCTTTGACAATAAGGCTTCCTACTAGGAACCTGTTAAAAAAGGATTAATTTGAATTGTTTTCTATTTTCAATATACATTGCTGTATTAAAGTAACATATATTACTATTTTGTAGTAATTCTAATATGATACTACACTAAAACAATGCATTGATAATAGAAAGTAATACTTAGCACACTTTCAATTAATAGCCTGTCTGAAAATGGATTCATTGTCAAAGAGATGGAACCTTATTATTATCTAGTCATTTGTTAATGATTGAACTAAAACAAATGAGTCAGTACTTTGTTCCTCTGAGAAATCGTCAAAAAAGCAGCTCTTTCCTTGCATCCCCACCAATGACTTCTAAACTTCCACATATCTGCAGGAAGGCTGCCGCATTTTCAGG
>NW_010529536.1:39761-54160 GCF_000687285.1 Phaethon lepturus | reverse complement strand
CCTATTTGTATTTCTGAAACACCTGAAAAACTCTCTTTTCTTCTACCCTGAATAGGCATATGCAGTCACAGGTGCCAGAAACCCACCAATTTTTTGTCATTTGTTTTTTTATCTTGGCCAACACTTTCCAAATGTGATATGTTACAATTTGGGTAAAGTGCACACAGTGATTATGAGTGAAAAAAAATACTTTCTTTTAGAGTGCTGCTGAATTGTTTCATTAATATTAAAATGTTCACAAAGATTTACTTTCTTCTTCTGAGCTGGGACAGCCCTTCAAAGTAAAAATGCTGGTCCATTGCTATTATGCTGTCATGCTAAAAAAAAAGGAAAAAAGTATTTTCCATTTTAACAACTTCTTGGCGTTTTACCTTACAATTATAGATTTATTATGGCTTTTAATCTCACTTTTTAATGTGCTTTTCATTGTTGAGTATGATAGATTTGAGGGGATTTTCAGGCTTGAGATGACTGTCTGTAAGCCTTTGGGAGTGACCTATATGAGAACTGCTGGCTGCAGCAGACAAGCGTGAAACATCTGGGAAGGAATCTGTGTGTGGATTTTGATGGGATGTGTCATTCGTGGCTCCAAACACCATGCAGGGAAATAGTGTGCTCAGAGTTTGCTTCGTGTTCTTGACCCTCCCTTGGCAGTGTGTTCGTGTTTGCTTTCTTGCTGAGGCTGTGGGCAAAGGCACTGGTGGGTGACCCTCTTGCACCAGCTTGAGATTCCTTGGCCAGATCTGTCACTGAAAGATGATTGTGAGGCAAATTCCCAAGTGTTCTCTTCATCCTACAAGTTGGTCAGCACTTTGGTGTCTGTATCTGAAGACACACAAACAGGAACCTCTGCTAACATTTTGCCTTGCACTAGTCATATCCAAGTGAGATGATTCTACTGTGGCTATGTCTTTTTTATCCTAGGCATGAAATATTAGGCTACAAGTAACTACCCTACTGCTGTGCATAGAGAATCCAGACTTTCTAAAGTGAAGACCCTGTAACACAACCAGTCTCCCTCTTCCATGGCAGGCTGAAGAGGAACCTGGAAGTACACACAATCTGTGAGGTGTCTGGTGTCCACACATCTAGGCTCTTGGAGCTGTTCCTTTATCATACCTACACAACCTTTTGCGAGAGAAGCAGTAATTTTGTCCTAACAAAATTCTGGAGGAGTCTGAGGGCATGTGTCAGGAGTGTGTGCCTGTCCCATGTTCCCATTCCCTCTGGGCCCACAATGTCAGCCCTGGAGAATCTCAGGATTCATTAATTGCCTGCTCTAATGAGATATCAAACCGAGAGTGTAGGTCTATGGGTCACAGGTCTTGTTCTGGCATGTTGCAAACAGTTTCTTCAGGTGTGCAGGTTGCAAATTTTTTGTCTATGGGCCTGAGAATCACTTTAAAATGTTTGTTTTATCTTTATGCATTTGTTACATTGCTAAAAGAAAAACATCCAAAGGTGTCTTGGTTTTTGGTGTTCCCTTCGCTTACAAGATGTCATAAGAATAAACATTGTTAATATGTCTCAGGCCTTAGACTTCATATTACTTATGGGAATCTCCTCTTTCCAAGCTCAGTATTGGCAGCTGGAGAGAACCCAAAGAAAAATACCTTCTCAGGCTTCTCAGGCAATCGTGAAAGATACATTCATATGAATATCTTGAGCTCTCTGGAGCTGGAAATTTTCCATTGACACGATTTTTCCCAGGGAAATACAAAATTTTGTAAAAAACTTTCTCATGGCAAAATTTTTATTTGCAGTTCCTCATTTCCTGGATGACAGCCACAGAGAGCAGAAATGAAATTCTGCCTTTGAACTAAGGAAGGAAGCTGTGTATGTGGCCACCCAGCTGTTGATCCGCATCTGTCGGATTTAATAGATTTTGTTAGTCAGTAGTGGAAGTGGCAAACCTGAAACATCAAAATAATATACATGCCCAGATTACAGTGTAGACTCCTTGCCAGATGTCTGATAACCATCTCCCCAGTCCATTCAGTCCAATGCTTTAAGCATATAAAAAATTAAGCAAAACTTCCGTCTTCTGTCACTGAACACCACAAATTGCATCCTACCACTATCTGAAAATGGAAATTGTATGTGTCTGTGTGTGGCCTATCCCATCTTCATCAATTTCCTCTCTATGGAGCTGCTTTTTTTGATTAAGTTTCCATTTAAAATCTACCGCAAAACACAGATTTAAATTGAAGGAAAAAACTTGTGTGTGGCATTGGTAGTTTTACTACTTGTGGGCACGGATTTACCTGAACTTCAGCTCCTGGGCATTTTGTAGGAGCCCTGTTATAGTAAAAAAACCCACCACGTTGACATTTTGATGTCTGCTGCTGTCTCTATCAATGCTTTTTGAGAGTCCTCTAGCCTTATATGCTGTCTACTCCTCAGTCTTGGCTTTAGGATCTAGATTTATTTCATGAGCTGAAATAAATAAAAAGGTGCCCTTAGGTAGATCAGAAACATTCACATGACTTCTGTTGTAATATCATCCTAAAATCCCTTTATCCCTAGTGTAACTTTCCTAAAAATTATTTCTTACCTAAATAATCTATATTGGAACAAATACAGATGTCTGTCAGGCAAAAAAAGAAAAGCAATAGTTACAGGTGAGTTTGTATTCCTTCAATATTCCTCATATAAAATTAATGCAGTGTAACACATACACACATACAAAGCAGTAAGAATATTAAATTAGTGATTCAAATTCTGTTTCCAATTAAGTTGTTGTATACCCAGAGCAATTCCACAGATTGCTGCATTATTACTTTTGATTTATTCCAGTATAATTAAGAAAAACTTATGTCTTCAACTCTAATGGAAGCCACAGTCTGAAAATGTAAAGTGGAGAAATAAGTTTAAGGTAGTTTCTAACTGAATGAATTGTGATACAATTCAGTATCAAAAGAAGCAGAGATTTAATACTAGTATCACTTCATTGTCTTACCTAACTTTGTATTCTGGGTATGCGTTCCAGTTACAAAAAAACCCAAAGTTACAAACGCAAACAAAAATATTTTTAATTTATGTTTATATATTATACAAAGTGTGCCTGTCAATCATTCAACAGTTAAATTAAGGTAGCAAAACAGATCTCTAGCACAACATACCCCAAGCAGATTGAGTAAACTATACCCCACTAAAATTGTTCAAAAGTCAAAAAAAATCATATCCTGCTGCCTTTTCCTCATCTTGATACTTTATTTTCCTGGTACATTTCTCAATATGCAGTTCTTCTGTGTGTTATGCCTCCTTAAGCCTGCTCAAATCATTACTTTGTTTGCTGTGTATCCCAAGTTGCACTTGTTTATCCCTCATTGTGCTAACAGCCTTGCAAGGATTACTGCCAATTTGCCAGACCCATAAGAGTAGACAACTTTTTGCCATTAATTCTTCATTGCTCATTTGAGTCAGTCAAGCCTTACCCTGAATTATTTCAAACACCGTCTCATACTAGCTGAGTGATTGTTAACAACTCTTCCCTGTCACAGGCAACTTTAGATGGCAGTATAAGCATGGCCTGGTGTGAGATGTTTGGGTAGTCCCGGGATCTGCACTGTCACTCATTCTCGGTGAGTTGAAGTGGCTGCCTGCACCTCCGTCTTAGAAACCAAATTAAATGTTGCTGGCCACTTAGCCAAGCACCGTGCATCTGCTACAAATTCTAGTGATAAAGTAGCCAGGAAAGGCTAGTATTCAATTTATTTTTATGCAGAGAAGAGGGGATAAAAGTCAAATTCACAGAGAGAGACTACTGTTTCACTGCAGAAATAATTAGATGGACCTTTCTTGACTTCTGGACTACAGAGTAAAATGCTGCTTCTAGGTAACAGTGCCCTTTGTGCTGTTTTCAAGAGTCTGTGACTGATGCCTTCTCTTGCAAAGGCACACTTCTCTCTGTGATTAAATATTTATCACAGTGAGAGGCCAGCAGAAGGACTAAGTGCTTCCAATTAACTATTGCAGAGGTTCATAAGGGACTACAGTACATGTATAAATATTTTAGAAGATCAGGTCAGAGCAATGTCCGTATCGGGCCGTCTCCCTGTGGATTGGGGTGTGCTGTTTGTTGGTAGGCAGATGCATGTCTACTTACCAACAAACAAAGCCTCCACTGCATTTGCTGTGCCTTAGCTATAAATCAGTTGGTAAATTATCGCATTAATCATGTATATGAAGAGCTCTGCTTTGCCTGGTGATTATGAAGGGCAAGCAAAACATAATTAAAGGTGCTGCAATCTGCTTTGTTTGTCCTGGGTATTTGTTATTTTTTCCAGGGTTCACCTACAGGAAGGAAATTCATATTTAATTCTGTGAACCAAGAGGTGTCTGAATTTATGAGGATCTTAGCCATACGGGAGCTCCCTGTGTCTGCTTTCATTGAAAAACAAGAGACAGGACATCTTGCCCAGGTCTGTTATCAAGAGCGTTTGGAGGGGGTGGCAGGGAGTGAGTAACGTTCTCCTGGGCTGGCTGCTGACCCGGGGCATAAGTTTCTGCTCCGAGGGGAAGGTTGGCCGGTCCTTGGCTTATATCTTAGGTAAATGGATCGTCGTTGACAGGGCTTTGGCGTTCACAGTCACTTGCAGTTTTTTCACTTCTCCTCCATGAAGAACAACTCTGATTTGGGGTCCGTCTAAAACCTATGGTTATGGGATTCCTCTGGTCTGCCAGCACCCGAGGGAGAGCCCCTACAGACCCCAGGGCTTGCAGTCTTCTGTCTGCAGTTTTCATCCTTCTGGCCACATCTTGTTTGTGATAGTAGAATGAACTGTGAAAAAAAGAAAAGGAAAAAAAAAAACCCACAAAAACCCCAAACCTGAAGCAATGACTCTGTTGCAACATATTTGGAGAATCAGAATGATTTTTTTATACTGAACTGTGGTGATGTAAACAAATACAGTTCTGGAGGTGAGCAGGAAACTGATTAAGCAACAGTTTATCAAACATACGCCTGAAACTAAAGTCTGAAACAAAGAGAATTTTACGCAGTCCTCTGAGATTTGGGAGCATGTCTTTATAAGGTGTTACAAAAGCTTAGAGCAGTTTCAGGTGTGTGTGAAACAGATTCATTGCTACTCAGACTGGTGCAACGACAGGAGTACATTTCAGGCAAGGGTTCTACATTTCTGGGGTCTGAATGCGTTTCCTTTAATAACAACTCTATTTTCAGCTTCTCCATCCTAGTCACCCGGGCATGAGTTTAATTCAAGCTTAGTCTCTGTACACAGGATCTCCCCGGGCAGACTTGTGGCTTGGGGCACCTCATAATAGATCTGGGGCAGTACGGTTCCGCGCGGCCATGCCGCAGCCTGGACTCTCTATGCTTCAAGCCCCGTATGGGAATTGCGTGATGTTGTGAAAAGCTCCCTGTGGGGCACCCCACTCCCCGGGGGAGCGGGACCCAGGAGGAGAGGAGCTAAGCTGCAACAGGGCATAGTTAGCCATTAGCTGCGTTAATGGGCAGCGCCTGGAAGCAGCAGGGGCTCATTAGCCTTCCTGAGACCCAGCGTGCATAAAGGAGGAGAGAGTCAACTGCTGTGGGCTTCTGGGAGCCCTTGCCTGTCAGGCTATGAAAGAGCTGTTTATGCTCATGGGGCCTTTCTTCATGGCCCTGCTTTGCAGTCAGGTGATGAAAGATGTTTCACAGCGTTGGTTACTTCTTGTGGGTAACAGGCCCCTCGTTTCAGCAATTTGTCCTGGGGAAGTGGAGTGGTGTCTTCCTTTTGGGGGGTGGTTTAATAAAGAGGAATTTGAAAGAATGTGAATAACCTTGAAGCTTAATGCAAAGTTTGGACTTTACTCTTTGGTCAATAAGAAGAGGTCATGAATGCTCCCTATGTTTAGCACAGAGAGGCATCTTCAAGGGTGGGATCTCCTGAAGCAGGGAGGAGGTAACATGGTGCAGAAGCTTTTGTGGAGCATCTTTTGTAAGCAGCTCTCAGAGCTGAGGGCCAGCACTCCTGTCTCCCCTGTGCTGGGGGGACTCCCGTGTTCCCAGCAGTGCAACTACTGTGGGTAAAGCAACACGCAGCGCCAGTGAGCAAACATGTAGCAGGGCAGGCTAGCAGCGTAGGGCTTTTATTTTGCCTGAAGAAAACACAAATCGCACTGTAATTTCTCTGAGTGGTAGTGCTGTATCTCTGTGTGCATTTGTGCAGCCGTGTCTGTGCTGAAGCTACTGTGCTTGTCAGGCCCTCTGCAAGTCATGCACAGTAGATATTGAAAAGACTAATAACTCCTACCTGCATTATATGGGAGAAATGAGTCTGTCTTACCTTTAGAGTGGAAAACAGCCCCAGCTGTGGCAGAAGACTGTGCAGCTGTGACACAAAACAGGTGGCAGCAATGAGCAGGGCAGGGAAGTAACTTTTTCATGTTTAGCAGATGTATGCCTTGCCTTAAATTTTGGACATACACGCACTTTAGTCAACGCGTGCAGGTCAGGACATAGCCTCTTCATAGACAGTGCATGCAAAGGCAAACTTCACTTTTCAATCACGCCAAAGACAACGGGGCGAGTAGACTACTTGAAACCTTCTGAGCAACTTTTTCTATAAGATACCAATAGGCGTGCTCCTTCAGTGCTCTCATTTCTATGGTCTGTTTGTCTAAATACAAGAAACTAAACTCTATGTTGGCAGCCAACAGACTTTAAGGTAAGAGGAAGCTGTATTCCTTGAAGGTTCCAAAAGCAATGGTTTCCAGGGATGCTGGGAGGAGCCACCACTGAGATGGAAACTGATACTTCTGTGGACCTGGCTGCTCCCAGCTACAGATGTGTTAGATTGTTATTTCTTTGGATGTGTAGAGATATATTCAAAAGTGTACTGTAATTGTGATGATGTTTGTTTTCAATAAATCTGACTTGAGCAAGGACATACAAAAACACATTTTAGGTGGCATCTCATTTTACAAACCGAGTAACTACATACCTACATGAAACACCTCAGGAGGTTCACTTCTAGTGAAATGAACAACTATCAACACACATCAAACAGGTCATCAAGCCACCTGTGACTAGCTTGGCCAACAAAAAACAAAGCTTTCTTTTGGATTATGGTCATAATAACAATATCAGAATAATAATTATCTTTTCTCTGCTACAACATGTACCCAGCACTGTGGGAAACCCACTTCTTAACATATTGTTCATCTCAAAGAGATCATAATTTACCATTTCAACCCCATCAAATCCTCAGTACAGTATATGGCTGCTACAACCCGAACATTCATTCTCATTTAAAACTATTTTGACGTCAGTAGTACCCAGAGATCCTATGCAGTGCTGGGATGATAAACATACTCAAAAATGTGGTCAAGGTCCAAGGAACTGTTGTTTCAATGCTTCATGCTCCTGCTCTTTGACAGGGCCTTTAATAAATCTGTGTCTCCCAGGATGGACAACAGTCTTATAAGCTACAAAAGCTCACAGTAGGGGGGATTAATGAGTCTGAGGAGGGATCAAGAACCTGGGAGGATCTGAGAGGGTTTTCTTTAATTTTCTTTTTGGTTGGAAAGAGAAATATTCTGTAAAATGCTCTTGTATTAAACAAAAAGGGTTAAACTTCCCTTTTTTTTTTTTATGGAAATAATGCTGGTGAAAAAATTTCCAAGCATACCTACATGGGTTAAAGTGAGAGAGGAAGAGGCATAAAGAAAGAGGAGGTAAATGGTGGCAGGAAACCTGGATTGAAAGTTAAGTAGGGTCAGCTACTGAAACCAAGTGAGGAAGGCTGTGTGCAGCAAGCAGAATGGGATTTTAAGGGTCACTGTGTTCCTTGGAAAACAATATGAGACAAGTGTACCTGTAAGAAAGAAATTTCTCCAGTCAATGTACCCTATTTTCAACTGTAATTAAATCCTATCTGTCTCGTGCTACAAATATGCTCCTTAACTATAAATCAGAAAGGAGAAGGAGCTGCAAAACAATGAATGATACCCTTGAAAAATTCAGAAGAGTGAACATAGTAATTGGCCATAAGAAAAGGAGTGCCCAGACTTTTTCATCTTTATGAGTTTACAAAGAATAAAAGGAAATGCTTGCACTTGCTGATGAAAATCAGAGGATGCAGAAGTCAAATCCTCCAGCAAGTTAGATATGTTGCCAGAAATATAGAGAATTCCCTTAGGTCTTACCCAGGTCTTTCATCTGAAGATGTCAAAGCACTTTTTAAGGCTTCAAGAACCACTTTCATGCTGACGTCTGGGACAGTACTACTTAAAATTACTTTCTAGAAATATTTTGGCACAATACATCACTAAATTTAGATCTTGTAAAATTAGAGGTATTGTTTTAATTAGCAGAATGGTAAACTCTACATAAAAAACCCCAATAGTCTGAAAAGTAATACTGTGTATGACCAAAACTATTCACAAACTTAGGATGAATTCTGAAATTCTTTTCACACAAAGCTTCAATAATGATACACTAGGGAAAATATAGCTGAGGAAACAGGTGCTGAAAATACTGGTTATTCCATCAAACAGCTTGGAAATGTGGAACAAATTCAGACAATGAAGATCTACTTCCTAGCGGAAAGGGGAGCATAAATGAAATGGTCGCATGACTCAAGTGAGGGTAAAGGCAAAGCAGAGACCTGAGCAACTATTTAATGCCTGTAACTTCAAACCCACGTACCTAAAGCTAACAACTCGGAAGGGAATGGGTGTATATGGTGTGGTATGAAATACTGTGAGGATCTTGCACATATACAATGTGCTTCAGCTGTTTTTCTGATTAATGAAGAAAATTTAAGAACTGTTCACATGTTTTAAACAAAGGGGACATGTAACTGGATGGCTGTCTGGTTTAATTTTTGTGTAAAATGTGATTGGGTCAAAGAAATTATACATGCAAACTGAAGACATAATATGCCTTGCATTTTATTTTTATCTGTCAAAGTGATAGGTCATGTCATTCGTAAGATGAGTTTGGACAAGCATGGTGACTGTGCTGTGGAAGGGCCATTACGGCAGGCTTCCTCTTGGAACAAGATTAAGGATTTCTTCTGAAGTTTTAACTAATAAGCACAGTTATATTTCAATAGGGTTTTTTTTTTTCCATATGTATCACAGATTCTTAAGCTGACAGGTTGAGAGGAGGTACTCTGAGTAATCTACCCTGACTTACAACCAAGACTTAGAACAAGTGTTGGTAGTTTATTTGGACATGATAAAAACGTAGGAGGCTGTACTGGATTTATAGTAAGTTTGGGAGAGAGCAATGAGAGATGTAGCACTACGAAAAGAAAACAATGGTATTACATATCACTTCTTACCTTTATATTCTGAATGTTAACCAGGTGTGTTTTCAGTGGTTGTGAGGGAATTCCAGGCAGGCAGATGATCAAGTGCTTCCACCATGTTTTGAAGGGAAGCAGTGATGCTGGTGGAGGAAGGACATGCGTAGCATATTGGGATGATGAAACCTTCTGTTATTATGCCAGCCTCGTTTAGACCAGGACTGCGGGGTGAAATTAGTATGGAAGGAGAGGTATACAGATATACAGGATGATCCAAAGGTACTACCTATATTACTGTACTTTATAGGATAAAACTGGAATTTTTCCTTTTTTCGTAATGGACACTCCTTGCAGTTTCTTCAGAAACAGAGAAACTTTCACCTCAATGAGGTTATTGTCTTAAAAAGTCTAAAAACTGGCATTTTACATGGATTGCAGCAATGAACTATAACTAAAAAGCAAAATTTTTTAAAGTAATACAAGTCTTCAGTCCTCAGAGCTCCTGGAGGGGAATACATCAGGATTTTGTTACTTCCTTCTGGGCTGCAGTGGTGGCCTAAATACATCTCCAGCACCTAAAGTGGGCTGTTATCCTTGCTAATGCTCACAGTGGCAACTGGGGACACCTGAGCATCAGCTCTAAACAAACACAGGTAGCCTGAGGGTGCGTTGCATGGAGTTTGTGCAGTATATATGTAAAGTGACTGCCAGCCTGCCACAAAGGTTAAAGTAAAGAGAATAAGAGAACTTTCCTGAAATTCACAAATGTCAATGGTAGCTCAGGAGCACAAGGGACAATGGGAATAAATTGAAATGAGAGAGGTTCAGACTGGCCATAAGGAAAATCTTTTTCCCCATGAGGGCAGCCAAGCAGGAGCACAGAGATATTGTGCAGTCTTTGAGCAGGGTGTAGATTCCTTCCAATCTGAGTTATTCGATGATCCTAAATGTGGATATCTCAAGTTCATAGATGTTGCTCAAGAACCTGTAAAAAAGCCCAACAAACAAAGCAACAACAAAAAAACCTAACCACAACCCAAAAGCATGAGAAGGCTCTTATCTAATGCTGCAGTGCTCTCTTGAAAACTAGAAAGACTGTGGTGTGGAAAACACAGATAAACGTTAGTACAATAGCCTTTATACATTATATATGAAAGATAACCAAAAGAAGTTAAATTGTTCTCTCAGCAAGAGATCAGAGAAAAGAGAAGATATTTGATTAAAAACCTCCTCTGAACTTGCATTGATTAGAACTTCACAAATTTAGTCAGAATGGACTAATATTGTGAAAAAGTCACCTTGGTCAAGTGAAATGATTAAGTGGAAACATTTTTAAAACAAGTAAAATGTTTGCTAAAAAGATATGACAATCTGACAGAAAATAAGCAGTTGGTAGCAGACTGAAGTGAAAGCAGCTACAAGAAAAAAAATAAATGGAATATTTTAAGCTGGTTTCAGTACAAGAGATCAATCACAGGGTTTGGGTTGGACTTGCAGCAACTTGTTTTATAATTGTATTGCAAAAAGTGCTTAAGAAGCTTATAATCTGAACCCTGTTGTTCTTATAATAATATTAGAAGAAGAAAACTTAAGCTAATATTTTTAAAACTCTTTGGGAACTTTAGGATATCATTGTTTCATTATGACAGACACAGTTTTCATAAAATGGAGATTTTCCCTAGCTGAATCAGAAGATGACTCATCAGGTTTGTTCACTTGATTGAACTTGAGGGGCATCTTTTAAGTCAGATTGTCACTGGGCATCATTTTACCTGCTGTCACGATAAGATCCCTTCCACTGAGGAGAGCATGGACCTGGGTATGCAGGCTGTGGTTCCTGGAGTTCTCCAGCACTGATGGAGAACACGGATCTGTGCTGAACATACATCCATCCCTCCCCAAAGTTCTCATGCTATTATGGGAAAAGTTTGCAAATGACAAAATATTTTGACTCACTTGGCAATGTCAAACTTAATTTTGACATTTCTAAGGCATTTCTATGAAACTGAACCCTTTTGTGAATCATTTAAAAGTGTGGATTTTTCATTTTAATTCTGGATGCAAGCAAACACTGAAATGTCTGAATTATCCATGGGATGGGAACTGATTTCTGCTGGCTCTGTTCTGTAATCATTTTAGGCACTGAATGGATTTTAATGATTCACACAGCTTCTCATGAGATATATCAGCTATTTTTGCTCTCTCACTCATACCTTAAGCATGGCGAAATGGATAAATTTCCCTAATCTTAGCCTAACCTGCAATGACCCTGTCTAACACAGGTATCTTTTGCTTTCTTTCCTCTGTGTAAGCATATTAGATCTTGCTTAGTAAGAGCTGTGAAGTGCAGCTGTTTATTAAGAGTAGTTTTTAGATTGCTTTTAATGTTACATAAATCATAATCTCCAATGCAGTGTGAAGCTGTGATTAGGATGCCTGAGCTGTCAGTTGGCAGTTTGGTGCTAGATGATAATCCATTGTATGGAATGGGGGGGTGGGTGTCATCTTCTAGCTACCAAAAATGCAACAATTTATTGATTGCACAGAAGCATGTGATAGACTCACCAATATTTGCTTGTGTCATGAGATCCTCTAACGGGCCTACCAGCAGGTTTGCGTATAGTCTGCCTTACCTATTAAGAGTAGTTTTTAGATTGCTTTTAATGTTACATAAATCATAATCTCCAATGCAGTGTGAAGCTGTGATTAGGATGCCTGAGCTGTCAGTTGGCAGTTTGGTGCTAGATGATAATCCATTGTATGGAATGGGGGGTGGGTGTCATCATCTAGCTACCAAAAATGCAACAATTTATTGATTGCACAGAAGCATGTGATAGACTCACCAATATTTGCTTGTGTCATGAGATCCTCTAACGGGCCCAGCAGGTTTGTGTATAGTTTGCCTTACCTGTTGCTAAGGCAAGTGCATTTAGATACTTAGATGGAGCCCAACATAAAATTTATTCACTCTTCACTTTTCTTGGTTTCAGCCCCTTTCCTAAAGCGATTCCTTCCCTTGCTGTCAGACCAGACCTCCTTTGGGAGCAAAGAAGGAATCCTGGATGAAACGATCATGCTTAATGAGCATTTTTCTACCTATTAGACTTTGCTCTCCATTATCAGCATTAAAATCTCAGGCAGTGCACATGCTGAAATGTTTCCGTGGTTATCAGGAACATATCTCCTTAGACACCTGGCCAGCGGTTGTTATAATCCTCACTATCCTGACTATGAGGCAAGTGTGTGTCCAGGGTAAGTTTCCTTAGCATAAATTGCAGCATTAAGAGACGGTCTTTCTTGGAAGTTCACATCAAGCTTAAGTCATCTGTTAGTGGTGAGCTGGCATGCAACAACAGTGAACTCTGGAGAATGAAGCTGATGGTCTTGCTGTGAATAACAACAAGCCTAAACATGATCAATAGCCATGTTCCAAAAAGACTGTGCACAGCTGATGTCAAAATAGGCAAATTTAATTTCCTCATATCTCTGTTTAGTTTTAACCGTGATGTGCATCCATGAACAGATCAGATTTTGAATTTCATGCTGCATGGAGTGGTTACAGCTGATCTTCAGAGTGGATCTTGGAAGAAGAATAGCGAATAGGAAAGTTATCCAAAGGGCTTAGCATTTTCATCTCCTTTGATTCCTGCAGTGGCAGAATTTAGATTGTTCAACGTCTTCCAATAGATGTTATAAAGGAAGTACTCAGTTACTTGGATCTGACCTTCTACAGCACATCAAAAGTCAGCAGAAAATTCATGTCTGTTTTCAACAGGCTGCTCTGGATCTTGCTTCCATTGGTGAATATCAGAGTAATAGTTTAAAACTGATCTAACACTGTGCAAGTGTAAAAGTAAAGTGCAGGATCAGAATGAGAGCCAGAGGAAAGCTTTGGTAAACAATTCTATCTTTGTAGAATGGTTTCTTACAATTTTAACTTGTTCTTGAAATGTACATGTAAACTTTAATGACAAAGATGACCTTATGGCAGAAAGAGACTGAAAATAGGTCCTGGGAGAAAAATGCAAAAAACCTTGTGGGTCTTTTTACAGAATGGGGAAAAATGCAACCACCTCTTATCTTTTTGCAGAATGTCTCTAAGATGGGGATGAGCTATGGACTTATCAGTGAGACTATGCTCAAAGTAATGGCTTGGAACACAGTGAGCTGTGTAGGATTTTTTTTTTTATCAGGATAGCTACTAATGGAAGAAGTCCCAAAGACAAGAGATAGTTGACCAAAGTCAGGCTAATTTGCAAAGATCAATGGTCTGACGGCACTCATCTATCACCTTGAACACTTGTGCATGGTAATCAATGGTCATCCATCTCCGTCCTCTAGGTCGATTAATCTTTTAAATTTTGTAGGCTTACTACCCTAGTACAGTACTTTTGATAATACCCACACAAGCTTTTTTTTTAATATTAAAAAGAAAGATAAAATGATCCAAAATGTATGTGATGTCGTTCTTCGAAGTCTAAAGGGAATAATTGCTTGAGGTGTGAAGCCAGATGACAGCCACTTCGTATGTTTTGAGGGCACAGTGTTTTAAACTCAGTTATATAGCAACATTTTAGAACTGGGTTTTTGGTTTATGATGCTGAACAAATTAATCTTGTAGTATGGCATAAAGAGACAACGCTGTCAGATGAGATTGGTGCGGTCTTGAACTTGCAGTGAGATCCATATCTTACTGGGCAAGAAAATGATCTACAATCCATCTGAAATAGGAGAGAAAGCTATGTTAACTCCATATACCTCTGAACATTTAACTCGGCGATAAAAATGACCATCCTCCTGGTAATGTAAGATCTCCATCATGATCAGATGGACCTAATCAAATATGCTTCAAGACAGACCTTCAGCTAGGTGGAATAAATGGCCACCTGACAGTTTATAAGTTATCTTGACAAGAAAAGAACAAGAGTTGCTCTTGGAATATCCCCCAGCATGCAAACTACTTGGAGAAAGGTAGTATCTTGCTGATAACAAAACCTATGCAGCCTTAATTGAAAAGACTTTTCAGCTGGAAAAATGTAGAAAATACTAAGTTAAATTATCATCATACATGAGGCAAAAAATGCCTCCTACCTTTGTCTATTTGTTTTATGCATTGTGTAAGAAATGCATAGAAAGCTGTAT
>NW_010529536.1:29762-39746 GCF_000687285.1 Phaethon lepturus | reverse complement strand
AAATTCTAAAATTAGATAACTAATTAACCTTCATTAATAACAGTCTCATTTTGATTATTTTCTCTTTGATATACTTTCCTCTGTTCTAGCGCAGCAGGTTTTTGTGAGAACAACATGTTCCTACTGGGTTCCATTTTTATAAGTACTTAATGCAGAGAGAAGATGGATGGAATAAGATATGCTATGTGGATAACAAAAAATGTTGAAATCACACTTTACTAAGTGGTTTACATATGTCTAGTATTCTTATAGTAATATATTATTAAATTATTGTATATTAATTTTTATTTTTAAAAAGTTAAGTTCTTCAAGAGGAAAATTAAGGCACTTTATCCAAGGCAGATTAACCACAGTTGTCTGAATTCTGTTATAACAAAATGATGTAGCAAACTGGAAGCCAAAAAAACTCCGTGCTGAAAAAATGTAGGCAGATATTTCTTGAACATTTTTCTTCAGAGGACCTCTTGCTCCTGAAGAAGAAAGCGCTGGATCTTCCCTGAAGGTATGTTGTCATTTCTTTAGTACTCACGTGTGTCCCAGAGTCATGAGTACGATTGCAAAATGTAGACAGCAGGCTGATGCTATTCATCTAACAAATTTTTGTCACTTTCTGAACTAAACTCTCACATAAATGAGGAGTAAGCTAATGCATAACCAAAAAACCCCCTCATATCTTGGTTAGTATCTCACAGGAAGACTGGCGAAACAAAGAACCCAAATGTTCCAGGTCTTGATTCTGTTCCATAATAATTTTCACAGAAGACAAGTGTCACTATGCAACTGCCATTCAAGTTAAGTGGAGACTGCATTTCGTTTTGACTCTGAGGTGTCGATGTGCTGACTAGTTTTCTGATACAACTTGGTTGTCAGCATTTAAAACATTTCTTGGAAGAAGAAAAATAATTTTGAACAGAAGGCATTCTGTTATACCTATATTTATACATATTTCCCTGCCCCCTCAAAACCCAGTTTTAAAGTGGCTTATTGGAAGAGCTGTCACCATCACCTTGGAAACTGGTCCATTTACAGCATGTATCAATCAGTCGTCTCACAAGTATATAGTTTTTTTTTTTTTTTTAAAGCACGTTTGAATAGTTTCATGCTTGCCCTGAAAAGGGAAAAACAGGCTAAATTCAGCATGGACATTTTGGAGGGTGACATCTTTTATCAAACAGACTGACAGATTTTTTTTTTTTTTTAATTGCAAGTGATGTAGGCCATAAACTTGTAATCGGGATGCTTGCATGGGAGGGAGAAGTTCCAGCCTGTGCTCCACAGGCTGCTTCTGTCTCATGTGAAACAATCTTTGATGGTTAACTCATTCTACCTGGTATCTACTCGTCAAGGCATTTTTACTGTCTCGTTTGTCGCGGCAGGAGGGGAGCGTACCTTCTTTCCAGAATAGCTGGTAGCTTTAACATGCTCTTGGGAGAGATGTAGCTGTGAATCCCTTTAGGCTGAGGAATACAGTGAACGCGGCTCTTCTGCATTTTTGGAAGGTGATCTATTTATGCAAAAGGGTGAGGCCATGTCCTACAGTAGCTGTGCTCTCCAAGGGAGGAAAAAAAGCGGGCTGCTTTGGTTTTAGAAAGGAAGAGCTGAAGCTCTGATTTTGGAGAGAGGGGCTTGTCTTTTGTTTGCACTGCACAGGGTACCTGGCACCTGGCAAAGCGTGGGGTTTAAGACAGGTACCTACCTGCATCAGTCTTGTTGCACTGGATACCTACCTCTGTGATACCTGGGGGAGATCCCTAAACACCTGTCTCATCATCACGGTTACTTTTCCAGGACTTTGACCCCTTAAGCCGATCGCTTCAGTGCTCATCATTGGAAACTAAACCCAGTTTTGGAATTGGGCTTTTATCAATCAATGCTTGTGAATACAAGGCCTGATCTCAGATGGAACCTGCAAATACAGGTCAGAATTTTTTGCTACTGGATAAGAAAAATGAAGAATTTCCCTATGTTAGAAGGGCATCCAGAAGAAGAATACATAAAACCAGCATCGTTCTTGCTAAAGTATCTAAACATTTTCTTTGGAAATAGTACTGAATGAAGGTGGTTATGGGTCTATTGTGAGCGAAGTGCATGTTTTACATGTTTTTCCAGGGATACCATCAACATAAGTAATTTCTGATTTTATTATTGATTGTTGAAATAGCACCTAAAATGCCTTACAAAAAGAGGATTAAAGGAAACAAATGTGTTTGGTTTTTTTATTAATTTGACTGTGCTCTTTTGGCAGTACTTTGTGCAGACTGACATTTGTTTTCCTCATGAAGTCAATTACTTAGTGTTTCCTTTTGTGCGCCGGTCTTTTACAAAGCAACAGGGCACAGCTGAGTGTCTTAAAATGTGATTACAAACCCAGAGAAGTTGGTGAGGGGACCCAGCAGCAGGTAAAACTTTCCACAACTGCTTTTAACTGTTTTAGATTTTTCTAAAACTTAATAGTTTCAACTTAATAGTATCTGTGGGCAGATCCTTGACCAAGGCATCTCCCTGTGGTCTATGGGGGCTTTGAAGACTCACTATCTTCGTTTCTCACACAGCTCCTTTCAAAGAAAATTGCACCTATATATGAATAGGTGACTCCAAACACATGCTCTGTTAAGCCATTGGGCCCAATCTACTTCCAGAGCAGACTGACAGCCTCTCTCCTGCCAGGTGATTCTGGTAGTTTTCTTGGCAGTCTCCTTCAGATAAGGTGAGCTGCGGAAATGATGGTGAATTTAGACAACATCCCTGTGCTCCAGGAGACAAATGGAGCCCTCAGCCCTCCTCCTAGGGTGGTTGTTCTCAAAGCAGCTGTTAAAGCCCCTATGGATTTAGCCCGCTGATGACAGGTCACACAGAAATGGGGTCACAGTCAGAAATCGTTTGAGGTATTGTGCTGGCGGGTCAGATTCCTTCTCTGCAGGTCAAGAGCTCTACGAGACAAGGTTCTCCACTCAAAATGAGGAAACCCAAATCACTGCCCCATAAGGCCCTTGCAATTCAGTGATAATGCAGCCCTTAACCAGGGTCTTCCAGGTGCCCTTATTGAGGTGACAAGGAGGAATCCTCCTAGAGCGGTGCAAGGGAAGCCAGCTAGTCCTCGCTGGTTGGAACAGAGAGCGAGATACACTTGTCCTACTCAGGGATTCCAAGAGATGGAGAAGTTCACAACCCCACTCACTTCCCCTCCAGTCTGTGAAGGATCACCTCCTTCAGAGCCTCAATGGGTCATGCAGTAGAACAAGAATTAGGAAATAGCAAGCTTCCTCCGCCTCTGAAGCAGGCAGTTCATCTGGAAACAGTACTCCTTTAAGAGTTTTACTAAATCTGCACATGAGCTCAATCTGCCCATAGAAGAATTTCCATTTGTGCAGATGGTATCGTTTGGCAGCTCACTCTGATGTTGGCAGCATCGCAGGGGTCATATTTGTGCACAGATGGACTGATCTTCATCTGTTTCTTTATTGTAATAGACCCAAATAGGTTTTCCCACAATAGTACATATGTGCATTACAACTCTCCTTGTTCCCTGTCAGACAACTTATTTAGTGACAGCATAAAAAAATTTCTCTCTCTCTTTGCTCACATATCAAGTCCTCTTATCTGTATCTTTGTTTTGGGGATGCAGGGTGAGGACTAAGTAGAGCTATTGAGGATCTTGGTATTCCTGAGCCATAAAAAGCTGGTGGCATAGAAGTCATCACCAAGATGACATTCAGAGCATTGCTGTGAGTTCAAGGGGTTCCCATATATAGACATTTTTGTGGCAAATATTTTTGCACGTTGCACATATTAATCGTAGCTCCCTCATAAACAAAGTGCACTTACAGCTGACATGAATGGACATTTGGAGGGATTGGAGAGGCTAGGGAATTGATAGTTCAAAACTGGAGATTTTTAATCCAGGGCAATGATTCAGCTCTAGTAGTAATGACCAAAAGCTGTTATCATTTGACAGCTGTTTAGAGAAATTTGTTAAGTGTACTCACTATTTAGTGGTGAGATATTCATGTTTTTTGAAGTATCAGTTGTCACTCTCACTTGCAATCTCAGTGTGGTAGCAATGAACTGAGTAGATACCTTCAGAGGTTGCCCTGCCAGGACTGGTTTACGGCACAGCAGAAGGACATTTTGGAAAACTTGCACTGCTTCTATTTTGCTTTACACAAACATTTGCTTTGTTAATAGAAAACTTTATCCCTTGATATGCCTTACATGTCTTACCTGTATTCTTGTGATAAAACTGAGACTTCCTCAGTCTCCAGGTTGATAGCTACTTTGTCTTTTCCTTCTCACTTGCTAATCTAATCAATGTAGTCTAAACTTCTCTACCTAGATGTCACAGGTAGTGCAAGTATTTCAGTACGGGTGTTGTTTGCTCTGCATGGCTGTGAAAGAAGTTTACACTGTGTGTAAATGAGGTCAAAATAGCTAAGGAGCTTGGACAGAGAATTTCTTGACATTTATATATCCAGACTCCTAAATATAGTGTCTCAGTAATGTAACTTCTCTGGACATGTGAGATGGTGTATAAAGTAGCCATTTCTTCTCAAAAAGTACTGTTTGAAAGGAAACTGGTTGTTTGTAATGTAAACATTGCTGAAAAGGCAATTCCTTCTACAATTGCTTCTAAATGAAAAATACTCCTGCTTATTTACTCATTTATTTTTAACCTTTTGACAGCCTAGTGAACAAAGAATATGAACTGGGTACCGGATAAAACATTTTGAATCAAATTAGGAAGAAAGTGTGAGTGAAATTCCAGCATCAACTGTTAAGTAACTTCTTGGCTGTACTGGGTAACAGGGAGAATAAAATTGCTGACTGCAGCTAAATAAAGGTTACTTGGGAAATATATAAAACCCCAAAACCAACAAAAAACTCAAACTTTAATTTCATATCCATCTGGTAAGTCTTCATAATCAGTCCCTAATTATCTACTTGTTAATGCATTTCTGGTTACTCTGACACTTTAGGAATTTTTCTATGCATAGATTTCTTGCCCAAGGCTGTGGAAAATTATACATGCTGCTATACATGCTTGGATACAGCTGGTTTCTGTTTTGGGGTGGGTTTTTTTTTCCATCACAGTTACTGAATGTATCTACACAAATAGCTACACTAAATTTTATTTTTTCAGTAGGGGTCTGGAGCTTGAAAAGCAGTTTAAACCAGAATGCTCCTAGCAGAACTGCAGCTACAGGGAGCAAAATATTGTGGAAAAGGGGACAGGGGATGCAATTTGTAATGTAGTTCTGTAACATGTTATCATATGATGACACATTGATGGAGCGATACAGACCAGAAGTTAAAATGCTTCTTGTGCTGGGGGATTTGGCTTGTTTCGAGGACATTTAGTCTTTTCTTGATGAACAAGAGTCAAGTCTTTCCTCCTGACTTTGAAAGGCATACCGCAGGCTGTTTCACTTGCTGGAAGGTTTGTCCTCTCCTTAGCCCTGACTGATGTAATGAGGCAGGCACTTCAGTTAGCTTGCTTCTGACTGGTTTCCCTAAATTAGTCTCTAACAGCTGAACTTCTTTTCCAGATTATTTGAAGGTGTTAGCAGTTTGTGAAGCCACATAGGAGAGGACTTCCCCAAAGAGAGTTACTACAGACTAATTGTACAGATTCAAGTCAACAAGCCAGCTGACACCAAGGCCTCACAGATTTCCCATTAAAACAATATATTTGCAGGAGATGGATTCTAGAGAAGAGTTTACTTCCTTCTTTCATCCCCCAAATACTGACATGATAAATACACTAAAAACTGTGAATCCCAAAACCCAAAATCATTACAATACGTGTAGTGTACTGGCAGAATAAAATACCAAAATATTCTTCTACCTACCAGAAGGTAACAAGACTCAAGGTCTGGGTAACCTTTTCTCTAAAGATGAGTAGCAGCCATGCTGAGGCTGAACTGTATTGTAAATAAGATCAAGCACAGGCTGACAATGTTCTTATCACAAGAATTAAGATGATCAGTTAAAATAAGTTTTAACAAACAACAGTTTGTAGATCTGGGTTTACAAAATCCAATCTTAATCAAAGGCAGCATGGTAGAATAAAGGAAATTTTAATGATAATTTAATTTTAACCCAGAACACAAGCCATCCTAGCCAATTTTAGAGATACAGCAGAATGTAGAGGAGAACATTAATTCCAGCACACCTATGAAAAATCACTTCATATTGTGGGAAACTGAGAAGGACTGAGGCAACGTAAAGGCTGCACCCATACCAGCTAACTGTTCTCTAGCCTTGCTACCTGCCCTATTTTGTATTATTTTAATGACAATGTGGATAGTTCTATAGCTATGTGTATAATACCTGGTACTCAGCCAAGACTGTGACTTAGTTTGACGGAGGCTGATAGGAAAGATACTTGGAGTAAGTGAGAAAAAAACAAATGGCAAGTAAAAGTGGACGTGTCTTTCAGTTTTGAAGGAAAAAAGGGGATTTCTTTTGACCCCACCCTTCAAAAAATATTTGAATAGTACAAGATTAAATGATATTTGGATTGAGTCTAGACTGAATAATAATGCACTGCAGGTCTAATTCTAAGTGTAGGAAAGACAGCGGGTGTATGCAAGGTGGTGTGGAGAGCTGGTGTCGTGCTTTAACCCCAGCCAGCCACTAAGTACCACACAATCCCTTGCTGACTCCCCCCCAGCATGATGGGGGAGAGAATCAGAAGAGTAAAAGTGAGATAAGTCATGGGTTGAGATAAAAACAGTTTAATAGACAAAGGAAAAGTCGTGCACGCAAACAAAGCAAAACAAAGAATTCATTCACTACTTCCCATCGGCGGGCAAGTGTTCAGCCATGTCCAGGAGAGCAGGGCTCCATCACGCCTAATGGTTACTTGGGAAGACAAAATGCCATAACTCCAAATGTCCCCCCCTTCCTTATTCTTCCCCCAGATTTATATGCTGAGCATGATGTCATATGGTATGGAATATCCCTTTGGTCAGTTGGGGTCAGCTGTCCTTGGCTGTGTCCCCTCCCAACTTCTTGTGCACCCCCAGCCTACTCGCTGGTGGGGTGGTGTTAGAAGCAGAAAACACCTTAAATCTGTGTAAGCACTGCTCAGCAATAATGAAAACATCCCTGTGTTATCAACACAGTTTTCAGCACAAATCCAAGATATAGTCACATACAAGCTACTACAGAGAAAATTAACTCCATCCTGGTCAAAACCAGTACAGCTGGAAAATCTGAAGTTGTCATCAGCTGCATGCATCTGCCCATTGTAAAGTATTGAGGTAGTTTGAGCAATGGAAAATAAATGCTGCTGACCTTGAGATGTGGGCCCATGCAAACCTCATGAAGTTCAACAAGGCCAAGTGCAAGGTCCTGCACATTGGTCAGTGCAATCCTAAGCACAAATACAGGCTGGGTGGAGAATGCATTGTGAGCAGCCCTGAGGAGAAGGACTTGGGGGTGTTGGTTGATGAGAAGCTCAACATGACCTGGAAATGTGTGCTTGCAGCCCAGAAACCATATCCTGGGCTGCATGAAAAGAAGCATGACTAGCAGATTGAAGGAGGTGAGTCTCCCCCTCTACGCCGCTCTCATGAGACCCCATCTGGAGTATTGAGTTCAACTCTGAGGACCTCAACATAAGAAGGACATGGACCTGTTGCAGTGAGTCCAGAGGAGGCCCATGAAAATCATCAAGAGGCTGGAGTACCTTTCCTATGATGGCAGGCTTAGAGAGTTGGGGTTGTTCAGCCTGGAGAAGAGAAGGCTCCAGGAAAACTTTATAGCAGCCTTTCAGTACCTGAAGGGGGCCTACAAGAAAGCTGGAGAAGGACTTTTTACAAGGGCATGTAATGACAGGTCAAGGGGTAATGGCTTTAAACTGAAAGAGAGTAAATTTAGATTAGACATAAGGAAGAAATTCTTCATTATGAGGGTGGTGAGGTTGGAACAAGTTGCCCAGAGAAGTTGTGGATGTCCCTTCCCTGGAAGTATTCAAGGCCAGATTGGATGGGACTTTGAGCAACTTGGTCTAGTGGAAGGTATCCCTGCCCATGGCAGGAGGGGTGGAACTAGATGATCTTTAAACTGCTTTCCAACCCAAACCATTCTATGATTCTGCGATTTAAAACAGAAAATAAAGTGACGAGGAATCTATCTGTTCACAGGGAGGTACACAAAGCCACAACAGTGTCTGAATTTAATGTGTCCCATTGTGTCACCATCTTCTTTACTTACGCTTGTCATCCTGGACAGTGTGCCCAGCAGGCCTCATAAGAGTGATAACCAGTGTAATCTGGTAAAACTGGATGTTGGGACCCTGCCACATGCTGCCTGTGGCCATCTGAGTACCTCCCACAAGGGACTGGCCCAACCTGGGAGGTCCTGAGTGCTTATTCGCACCCTGGTACAGCTGAACAGACCTATACATGCCCTCTGTACATCATGGCTTCACTGCACAGTCCCCCCATGTAGACACACATTCTCTTGGCACCAGCTGGTCATTAAAAGAGGTCCCTGAGCTCCTCCTCTTTTGGACAAGGTAGGTGAGAAACATGCCAGGATGATCCGGTATCTCTATCTACAGCAACTGTGTAGCCCCAAGCAGGGATTAAGAAGAGTTGGGGAAGGGGCAAGGACATGGGGGAAGGAAAAATGTTGAAGAAATCCTACCACAATCACACATGATAGTTCACAGGAAGGTGTTCCTGCTTTGGTTGTGAGCTGTTTCTGGAGATCCTTGGCACCATGGCTGTGCACAACACTCAGGTCCCCCACTTGGCCTGGGTAGCGTCTCACAGGGCAGTGGTTGCTTTGAGGACAGTGGAGGACATATGAAAATTTTGTCACTGGAGCAAGGCTTGGGGAGCAGCTGATGTGGGAGTTGGTCAGAGTATGTCTGGTCTGCATGGTCTGACCAGGCTTTGTACCTGGTGTCTTGCCATTAAGTGTCCACAAGATGGTGGGAAGGATAGAAGCAAAAGAAATTGACTGAGAACTGTGGGCCTAGAGACAGAGCGCTCATGATACTCAGAGAGAGCACCCAGATGAGGTGCATGGAAGTTGTAGGGCATATGAAACTCCTTTCTTGGGAACCATGGATGATGAGGATGTTTCCATGGACCCTACCAGGCTGAGCAAAACCCTGCTGCAGCATTGTAATGTGGTTTGTCAGCAGTAGTTGTGCTGCTTCTCCACTGTCTCACTCTTCTCACAAAACAGTGAAGAGGGCTTTATGTATCCTGAAAACAGCCTCACCAATGGCCACTCACAATATAGGTCCAGAAGAACCTAGATACACCACTGTTTGTCTCCAGCTTCTTGTCTATATCGTCAATATGGCACTTAAAGGGTGATGTATGGGCTCTGAAAGGCAGTAGAAGAGAAACCTCCAGCTTTACAAGTGGCAGTATGAGACAGGAAAGCCAGCCAGAACAAGCAGAAGAGTTTTTTTGAATTCTGCAGTCTTTGTGGGAACAGCTTGCAGCATAAAGGTGCCTGATACTGCACACGGAACATGTGCTCGGAGGTCCCCAGGGACTTGCCAAGGGAGCTTTGGGCAGGCAACGTGCTCCAGGGAATGTAGAGGTGTCTGCATTCACACAGAAGTAGTCAACCTTGTCCTTAATTTTTGCCAATATGAGTTATGTTTTAAAGGTCCCCAAAATGGAATACAGGCCTAATACGAGCTGACTTTATACATAGTAAGGTAAAGACAAGTTGAAGTAAATGAGAAGTGATCCTGTGCTTTTTATGCTGCAAAGGTGTGAGATGTTCTGATAGGCACCCAAGACAAGAATTTTAGTCAGCTGTGGACATTTGTGTCTTGGAGAGGGGTGAGAAGGGAAAAAATTGGAAGATAAAGGCAACTAGCAGCATAATGGTGAGATTTGTCAGAATTTCCATTATCAGAGTCTGTTTACAGGTTGTAAATATTCCCTCTGGGCTGAGACTTAAAATTCAAGGTCATACACAGGAAATTATATTTATCTTTGCTAAATTAAA
>NW_010529536.1:14376-29731 GCF_000687285.1 Phaethon lepturus | reverse complement strand
CAGCAGCTTTAAAAAAATTGTAATCGCATAAAAATCCCCTAGAGTGCAAGAAGTTCAGGTACTTCTGACTTCTTTTATTTTTTCAATCTACATTTTCTTTCTGCCTAATAAACATGGCATACGCTGAATATTTTAAAGCCTTGATCTGTTACTCTGACATTAGTACTAAAGATATATTGAAAAGTAATGTACTGAAAGTCTTTCACCTATGAATGCACCTTTTCTTGATGACATTTTCTCTTATTTTTCATGTCAAGCTGTGTAGTGTTCGCTGTTCCCTCTTTATATTTATAATAGGATTTTATTACAAATAAGTCTTATCACTATGCAAATAGAGTAATTATTTGGTTCATATTAACATTTTTTTACAATAATAAATATATCTTTAAAATTCTCTATTTTTGAAGGTAGTGTCGCAATTAAAATGCACTTAAAGATTCCTTATTTGCATGTAAATTATCAGGGTGAAGGAGAATGTGAGGATATGCAAAATAATATGTAATTTTCAATTACGTATATATATGTTATTATTATAAATGTCTTTCAACATTTTTTGACTTCTGATAGCATGTCATCATTCTTCTTGTGTTTTAGAATATAATTTCTGAATTAGATTACTAAGGAGTAGAGAATTTTATAGTCTCCATATCTTTTTCTCTCTAGTTCCAAGTTAAGCGTGAAAGAATTCATCTGTACAGGGCCAGTCAAATTGTCTGCAAATAATTTTCTCTTAAATAGCATTCTGGCAAAGAGTTGTTCTTTCCCAGAGTATTTTAACTGGTGTTTACTGGAGATAATTCAATACTGTCCATTTATTATATTGACACATTTTGTTGGTATGAGTGAATACCATTATTAAATTAATGATCTCTGTAATATTTGACCAGCTCTAGTTTTTGCTCACCTGATGTGAATTCACTTGTTTAGGAGCTGTGTGTGGTTTGATAAAACTTTTTCCCTCACTTATTCTGATCAGGTTAATAGACATTACATTGTTGTTCAAAACAGTTTTTTTGATTAAGGATTTTGGTCCCCTTCCACTGTGTGTTTAAGAAAAAGATCCTCTTTTCTTACAGATCTCTAAAAACTTGTTCTGGGGAAATTCTAGACCTGCTGCTTTGAACCGGGCTTAGAGACAGTAGTGCCTGACTCAGCTTTTCCTCTTCGTTGGAAGTATTTCCATTAATTCCATGGATGATGTGTCTTTTCATGACAATTGACTGAACAGCACCTGTAAAGCCTGACCAAGTTGTATATACTTTTTTCTCCGAACTGTATTAAAAAACAAAGTGAGTTCTAGTTTATTTAACATAGCCTGCCTTCTTTCTTAACTACCTGCTTTCCCAATGCCTATGATACTTGCATCACCCCAGAGCAAGCTTCTTGCGCAGGTTGGTGACGGACAACTTTGCTTGCCCTAACTATTATCCAGAGGATGCATAGAAATATATTGCAGTCCTGGAGGATGAGGTGGCTATGCCACCCTGAGCATTTCAGCAATATGCAGTTTCACATAGGAAGGCAGTGTATCTTGCCTCATCGGTCAAGATTTCTTGAGTAAATTGTCACTGGTAGCTTGTTGTGGAAGGAGAGGTTTACACACAGAGACAGAATGTCCTGCCAGAACCTGATAAATTAGGCCATGAATCAGAGGGCCATTAAGATCCCAGACACAGCTTATCACAGTGGTGATTAAGAATGATGCAACAAGTCAGTTTTGAAGGCAATGACTAGGCTTAAAGCAGGAGGCTGTGATGTTTTACCCTAGTGTTGTAAGTATGTGTGGTCCAAATGCTATGTCACACCAGTCTGTTTGGTGGGGTGGGTCATTTTTCACCATATGTACCAGAAGTGGCATTAGGACAAGAAGAAAAAGAACTGAGAGTAAAGGGGAATATGAAGAGCCTGGGAAGATACTTTATAATATTTTATGTGGTGGACTCTGCTCTCACCCTTCAATGTGGAATGAAGAAAGTCTCTAAAGTACACTCTAAAATTATAGATGTTGCATAGCCAAGTACTGGATTTGAACAAGGCCTTTCATCTCTTGAAGGCAGTTCAGAGGTGCCACCTTCGCACTGGTTCATTGGTAACCATTGCCTACAAGATCTCTTTAGGTCCTGGAGCTGTGGAGTCTCCTGCCTTCAGCAGCTGGCTGTTTTTTGCCAAGACGTTATTTCCTCAGCTTCAGCTGTAGGTGAAAAAAATCAAAAAGCCCTTAAAGTTTCAGGTGGTGTTGTTTTAACAATATACTTTTTATGGCTATAAATGTTTTTGACTTAGTACACGTGTATGTTCACTCCCATGAACGTGACTGCTGACCTACCTGAGCTATCATTAAAGCATGATACAGCTTATACAATACCTAGTTGTTTAAAATTGCCAGCCCTACAATATAGTTATAGCCCTGGCATATTTGCCAGTATGGTGACTTTGGATGGAGGCAGAGAGGACATGATATTCAAACTGCCAGGGAAGGCTCCTTAAGGGGCAGTTTTGTTCCCTCAAAGTAAGCTTCTGTTCTGAATTACGATTCAGAAGATACTATTTCTCTACAGCGGTTGCCTATAGAAACTAGATGAGTAACATAGGCTTGGATGTGGATGCTTGAATTTAGGAGATACCATCCTCCCTCCGTGATAGCTATAATAATCTATCGTAGTGCAAAGGCAAGGGCCCATCACGGAATAGAGGGTATCAGACTTAGTGCTAACTCAGCTAAAACTTCATAAATATGAAAGTCATCTTCTAAAGATGGTGACTACTCAGGTATTACTAGAGTTTTGAGCGGGAAGACAGGGAAAAGTTCCTATATCCTCTTTTATAATGAAATAGTTCCAGGGACTTCACTTTGAAATGTCTGCTACTATTGCTGTAGGCCTGTAACATACTTAATAATGGGTACTATGGAGGAGTGAAGATATATGCAAATGAATTATTAAAGAACAGGGAAAAATTGTTTCAGAATTGCATGATGCAAGCAGTGTGATGGAATAAAGGTCAGCTTAAGTTACATCAGACCTTCAGGTTCTTGTTTCAAGGCAAAAACAATTTAAAACAAAATGAAATGAAATCATGCTGAGAGAAAGACCACAGTAATATTTCAACACCCCACCATATTGAAACACCATAAAGTATTATCTGATCTCCATATGACAGAAAATATTCAGTTAGTCTGTTTTAATATTTTAATAATAGTTAGTATTTCAGATTAGTGGACTACAGTAAGTAAAATCAGCCCCTTTTAATTAAAAATTGTTCATGCTAAGTCAATATTTCATATTTTCAGGTCACTTCTTTACAAAAGTAATTAAAATCTCTAGACATCTTTTAGTGAGCTGTGGATTTAGGAGTTTTCTCTTTCCTTCAACTTTTGTCCCTTCTTAAGAGTGAAAGAACTACCTTTTTTTGCATTTTTCTGTAACAGTTCCTTCTTTGGCTGTTTGTGTAGACACCGTGCAAAGACCTCTCAATGCAGACCTACAATGTAAGGAAATGTAATGGTTTCTTCAGTAGCGAACTTCCAAAGGGGTACTAGGGGAATTCAAGGTGAAATGAAATACTCCAGGAAAATGCACTTCAAAGGTCCCATTGAATTCCCCTAAGGCCAAGATTTCATACTTTTGTCAGGTCATGTCCTTGGCCTGATTAACTTTGAAATGAAGCTCAGTTTGCAAAGCTCTTTTCCTGTTCAAACAAATCCACAGCTTTTGATATATTCAATAAGAAATGCAAGGATGAGTAAAATAAAGCTCAGAAAAAAACCCACCAAACTATCAAATTCCCTCCAGCAGCCAAAATTTTAATTAAAATTTAATAATAATTTTCAAATAATTATTATGCATACACAGGTAAATTGGCCTAGTGAATATACTGCAAAACTGGTAATGATGACTATCTTAGCCCAGGATCAAATCCTGTTGTAGGTTAATGACTAGTGTACCCAGTGACTGGAATGGGGATTCTCCTGTGCAAAAGGCAGCAGCTTTTGGCCAAATACTACTAGGTAATGCCAAAGCAAACACTTTTACTGAAAAAACAGTGAGATTGCAATAGCCTGTCTGGGCTACCTGGTCCTCATTGTTGTGCTGGGATAGTCTCACTTGCACCTCCCTCAGAAAGAGAAGGTCCCTACCGACCAGAGAGGCATTTCCGTCTACTTCCAGCATCTCATTTAAAGAGTCAGTCACTTCTGCAGATTGCTCTCAGATAAACAGGCTATCTTCAGCAATTCATAATAAAATGTTTCTGGCAAAAGATAGAGGCTCTATTTTAAAGATATCAACAATTTTTTCCATCCTGCTAGCAGATATCAGTTATTCTGGGAAAGGACTGTGGATGTTCTGTAGATACACTGATACAGGGGACTCATTCCACATGATTGTAAGTGTGGTAGGAGCAATGCTCTCAGGACAAGGGCTTGGATAAAGTCAGCTTGAGGAAAGAAATGTTATAAGCAGTAAAACCTGGAGAGAATTGAGCTGACTCTTATTGCTTTCCTGCTCCCCACCCTCTGCCTCCCTGGTTATCAATAAACTCACATCTCGGGAGAAGAGAGAGTTTAGGATTTACTACAATAAGAACTATGTTTTTGAGCAGGCCAGGGAGGATACCTGTTTTTATTATTTTAAAAACAGCCTTGGGACATGAATAACCAGTTAGTCAGCTGATATACACTGCTATTGTTCCAGAAAGCTGAGGAGTTGTAATGCCAGTGGACCACTGACTTATAAAGGATTTGAGAGTCTTACATGGAAAAAGCAGGCAATCAATGGATGAAAGAACAATATCATAGCATAAATAAATGTTTAAAGGGAAAAAAAACCTGAAAGAATTTGGCAAACAAGTAATTTTTTACTGTTATAATGACAGTCTCCACCATTGCCCTTTTTTCCTCATAAGTTTTTTATACATAGGCTTTGTAACACTGGTAATGGACTGATCAGGTATGCAGGTATCTGAATGTAGGTTTTTACTTGCTATACTGACACTGACCATGAAACTATGGAACAGTAAACACAAAAGCCTGCCAGAAAATTTGTTGGTGTGTAGAATTATGTATGTGGCCCCTGGAGTCACAGGTGGGGAATGTTCAACTCTTCCCAGCTGAACCAAATTAAGAGAAGTAGGGCAGTGTACGGAAGCCGTGAAGGAAGAGGAAGTTGGAGAAGGTGGTGAGAGACTTGTGGAAGGGTCAGTGTAAGTGGTGAGGGAGTGGTAGAGGTGGTTTGCCTTCTGGCTGAGGTCAGTGAGAGGAGCTGAAGGACTCAGAGGGTGGTTTCTCTGAACAAGGGCAGGAACTTGGACAAAGCAAAAAAAGCTGAAGGTCAGGAAGATAAAAGACCCTTAATTAACTCCTCACCTCTCCAAATGAGATCTAGTGAACAAACTGACAAGTGGAAAGTGTAGGCAGATGATGTTTAGGAGTGCTGGTGGATTGTGCTGCAAGGAGAAGGAGGAGCTGTTGGTGGAAGGGGCACTGGCGCTCTTGCGTAATGGGCCGCATGGCTGCGTGCACCACAGTGCCCCAAGCAATAGCCCTGGAACTGGAAGGGTTCCAGGGCATTTTAACTGGTCCCAGCATGTTCCTTACTACTGCAGGAGAGTGGTTTGTTCCTGAGATGTATTTCATTTGCGGTGGCCTTTATGTTTTTAAGGTAAGGATAGCTTCTGAGTGTCAGAGTTGTGGCTGTTTTTTTGTTTAGTTTTGTTTTCTTGTTTGTTACTTGTGTTATGTGAGGGCATGTGTGAAGTGGATGCTTTGCAGGCTTTCGTGAGCTAAATTATTTTATGCTGTTTATTATGTGGTTGCAGAGAGTTGAATGTTGTGACTGGGTGGTCCTTTCCAGTTCTATCACCCATTTGGGATTCTGAAGGGTTATACATGTGTTATGTATATGTATGCTATATATATCCTGTGATACTGAGGAAAGAAAAAAAAATTTCCCTGTAGGATGTTAATAGACATAGGAATCCTTGGAGAGGATAGGTGGGTCTATGAAGGATATAGTTTTTAGGGAAGTCTATACATGACAGTTTTAAGTGAACCTTTAGCAAACTAAGAATGGGCAGCTTCAGGACACTTGCCAATTTTATAGTGAAAGTTGTTCGTGTGACTTCATTGTTCAATGAAGTATATTATCTCAGCAAACTTCCCAGTTTTATTCTCTTCTTGCTTACCTCATTATGTATACTTACCTAATGCCAGAATACACCCTCCGTGTCCCCCATAGTCATCTTCTGCTTGGCTATGGACAAACCCAGAGCAAAATTGGAGTCCCTGCCCCAAGCAGGTTACAGGCTAATTATAGACGATGATGCCTGTGTTTAGTACTGCATTTCTATCTGTTAAATGTGAAGAAACGAGAGCGTTTAACTCCATAGGCAGTTGTTGGAGGGTGCCAAAAGTTTTGTGGGTTTTTTTTGTAGGTTTTACTGCAAATCAGGAATCTGTATTGGTCTTGAAAAGATAAAGGTCAGCTGTTTCCCACCACCAATCATTTAAAACAAACAAAAAAACTCTGCTGCAACATGACTATAAGAAATTAATATAGGAAACAAAATCACCAGTATGTTCTGCCTACCTTGAGGAAAAGAAACCCCACAGTAAAGATATTCACTTATCTTGCTAGTATTTTCCCAATTGCCTCTGCCCACTGTTGTCTGTTATTTGTATTTATCCTAGTGCGTGCCTGTAGATAAACCCACTACTGCCAGCAGCACTCTGCATGTATCATGAGATACATGCAGAAGATCAGTTTGGAGGATCAGGGCCAAACATTGGTAAGAGAAGGACTCTCTTACAGGGAAATGAGGAGGAAGAGGGTGAAAGGCCAAATTTCCCATCAGATTTCATCATTACTTTTGAAACCTTGCCTAAGGAAATAAGGAAGTCATGTTGAATCCTGTGCTGACCTTTCTGTTACAGTGGAGGTGAGACTGGCTGAAGGGGAAAACACCCTACTGCACTTAGCAGAAATTCCCAAATAGTATGTGAGACTCTCCTCTTGCAGAAGGGAAAAGCAATGAGCAGTTTAATTTGACATTGATTGTCAAAAGCTTCAGGAGGTAGCTGAAGGTAGGTCAATCTTGTCCAGCGTGTGAGCACAGACTTTGACCCTCACCCCTACCATGAGAGCGAGGCATGAAGAAGAGTCGGCTGATCAGCTGTTCATGCACAGTCAGAGGATGGTTGGCAAGGTGTTGCTCACTCAGTAGCTTGGTATGTGGGATTGCAACCCTCTTCACATGACACAATATTACAAAGAAACTCTGTATCTCTTCTGTCATCATTCCGCTTTGTTGCGTATTCTGCATCAGTGCTTGGGCGGGTAAAGTTGCTGAGGGTTATAATAACGTTTGAGTGAACAGCTTGAAAGGTGATGCAGTCTGCTTTGCTTGTTTTCCATTGATCTACCACCCTTGGGCTGCTGTGTCCCAGCAGTGCAAGCCTGAATGACCTCGTACTTCTGAAGCGTTTTAGCTGAGGACTTCAGGCTCCCCTTCAGTGCAGCACCTTCTTGCTGTGGTTTTGCCCACACTGTGTGATTTGAAAATGCCTGTTTTTAATAGTCACGGAATGCAAATAAATAACACACATGAAAGTGTATGTGAGTAACTCTGCATCGCAGTGTTTAATGTTCTTAGCCTGCTGCTGAGAGGCAAGCCAGTGTCAGGCTATATCAAAACGAAACACAGCGCTGGTAAGATTAAGCAGCAGTGGGTTTGCACAGGTAATAAAACCTCTACATTCAGTTTAATCCATGTGTAATTGGGAATAGGTAAGTCTGGAACTGAATGACTGCACAAGATCTGCCTCTGATGGAGGAGGAGAGAGCAGCCCAGAGCCGGGAGGTGCGGAGGTTCTGCAGCCTCTGGTTTGGCATGCAGCTGCTGGAATAAGGGGTGAGTTTGTGCTGTTTTGTTGTGAGAGACATTAGGTGATATGATGTTGATGGGCTACATGTACAGTAAAGGGCTTGGGTATTGGAGAACTTCAAGTGTAAAAAGGTTGTTTTCCTGCCTTGGCTATGGGAGGTACAGTTCTAACAGGGCTTAGTGTCAAGAAGTGTTGCTGGTGATTTTAGGCTATCCTTATCTGCCCAGTCTGACTATGATGCAGTAGAACTGAACAGTGAGCATGAAATAGCTGTTACTCTGTTCTGCCCCTTCCCATCATCTCTGTTTTTCCACTTAGAAAGAAAAGACTCACAAATGACCCAAACTCTTCCCTTCTCACTTCAAAAATCACAACACCTTGGCCGGTCAGTATCTGTGTTGGCTTTAACTCCATTCCCTGATAACTGCTTGTCAAAGGAGTGAGACTTTAGCCTCTCTTTCAGCTTCCTTCACAAACCTGATGGTATTTTTGGGGTTTAAATTTTGCTCCTATGTAATGCATGAATGTATAACAATTTATGTGTTTTGAAATACATGACCAGATATACATACAACACTTTAAAAGTATTTTCTTCATTCTGTGGGATGCAATTTTTCTTATGTAACTTCTCCCTCTTAAGAGGGAGAATCTAATTCTCTCTCTTCATAATTCCCATTTTCGACGGTTCCTCTTCATCGGCTCTTGCTGCTGCTGCTTTTGGTAGCTTTGTCAGTGTTCAGGCTTGATGTCCTCTTAGAAAGCTCCCTCTACTGCACTTTCTGTCTTTATCCCTGTTGCCTGACTCCAGTAGTCATCCTCTCCCCGTGTCCCTCTGTAGTCCTAAATATCTGATCCCTTTTCTGTCTCCATGCTTTCTCTTCTGTGGTTATCCACACAAGTTACCACCAGCACACAGCAGCTCAAGACAGGCATTAAATGCCTGCACAGCCAATCTTTTCTGCTTATACTTAATAGACCCAGTAGGCTTGTAAGGTTATTCTTGGGCAGTAATGGAAAGTTTTAACAGATCCTTTAATATGTTTAGCTCAAATCCAGACAGCCCACCCTAATTTCCAACCATTGTAGAAACCAGAGGGTCAAAGGGCCAACATCTATCACGCAGGAGTTTGTTTTCCTCAGTTGCTGTGTTTCTTGTTTCTTTTGACTGAATTAGCATGGTCCACTTTTGTTTGAGCATCAGATTTTGCCACGATTTTACATGGCTCCACAGTACGTGACTGGAGTTAGGAGGCTTGTACCAACTTTCAGCAGCCAGCAAAAGAGGCAAGCAAAATATGCAGTAATTCATTAATTGGCAGAGCTGGGGTCAGGCTTGCTTTCCATCCCCTGGCCAAAATGGGGACTGCCTGGCCTGGCACAGGGAAACTTGCTGTTCCCCTGACCAAGTGCAGACGTAGATGATTTTTTTAGTAGTTTGATTCTACATGCACTTGCCTATGTGATGTTGGCCTCTGGAAAAAAATTTCTAGGTGTGAGGCGTCTGAATCTAGAGACAGTGTTCCTGCTGCTGCTCAGTTGTGCAGGTACTTTTGGCTTACTTGATTTTGATTTATGGAGGCATCCCTGAAGCACGGAGTTGTGCCTCTCCGAATGGAATGAATTATCTCAGTCTGGACCAGGACTAAGCGGCTCACTGTCCTCACACTGAGACCTGTTAAGGGTGGGAAGGCAAAATGTTTTCTCTGCCCATGTCTTTCTGGATGTGTATGTGTCAGTCAAGTAGGCATTCCCTGAGATTGCCCAACACACAACAACAGGACCGAGATGCTTGGAAAGGTACTTGAGGGTCACCACTTGTTTTCAAACTGTATTTGGTAGCAGTGCAGCTTTAGGTCCCTTGTTTTACTTCTGTAGTGGCCAAGCTGGTGGGAAGGTTTCAGGATAGCAAGGATGGATGGATGCTCTCCTGACCTCTCCAGCACATCTGCCTCTCAAGCTGGCCAGCTGTGTTGCAAGGACTACGCAAAATGTTTGAAGTTTTATTAGACAATTTTTTGGCTGAAACTGTAGGGCAGGGTTTTTAAAAGCTACTCTGTTCTCTTATGGTCTATGTGTTTACTAACCTTTTGGGTATGAGAAGTACAATCATTTTGCAAATAGTTTGTGCTTAGTAACAATTACAATAAAGTGTAATCTAAAACCTCTGGTTATGGCATTTTATGCCTCATTATTTTTATTATTTCAGAGCCGTATAATTTGTACATTTTAGTTTGAGTGATGTTGGCTGTATGCTTTTGCCACAGGACTCAAATGAGAAGTTTAATAAATGAATAAATATGGGGTTTACATAATTAAATTGGTTTCTTACCTCAGTGCTGCTAGCTCCCCTCTCCACTTAGTCTGAATTTCTTCCTCAATTTTTTTTTAAACCGTTAGTATTGCATACGTCTTTTATTCAGTGTCCATGTTACAGCATGATGTGATTCAGCTGCTGGTAATTACATGAGCATGGTGGGCGAACAGGGTGGCAGGGTAACTAAAAATTAAGGGAAAATTTTGAGCAAAGAACAAGTTAGAAAAAAGTAACTGCAAATGTACCCTGCCTGTGAAAAAATAAAAAAGTGTCAGCTTTCCACATGAGACTGTCTCTCCCCCATGCTTGTGCCAGAGAGTGTAATAGCGTAACCTATGCATTTCTCACAGCTATTTCTATGTTGGTTGGTGAAGGGCAATGGAGGATTAGTCCTGAGGTCTCTGATTTGACAGTTGCTGTGACCATGACATCTACCTATGCAGCATGGTCCACTACTCAATGTTAATTTCTCTGTCCGTATTTCTGCTCTAGGCACTACTCAATGTACAACGTTTGTTGAATGGTTAATGGCGTAACAATGCGATACAAAGGGATGGCTCAAGTAGGATAAAAAAATGCATGTACTGAAAGCACCATCAAGCAGCAATTAGATAGTTGGTACTTCTTAATGTATTATGGGGAATATACAATTTTCAAACAAATCTTGATGGTTGTTTCAAGATTACATAGGAATCAACCTGGAATGGATTGCATTGTTTTTTGGAAGGTAGCTACTGGATGAGAAGTGCTGTCCTGCCCTCCTCTTATCATGCCCTGGCTCATGAACATCAGTGACAATGTGTGAAATCCAGTTTTGTTTCATCATCTCTGAAACCTGTATCTCTTTTTCAGGAATCTCTTATCCATAAGTGGATTTTGGCGTTGGGATGACACTTCTAGCTGTTATCTCTGTTGTGTTTTGTATTGGTAATGATATATTATGGAGTAAGGGCTCTGTGTGTCTCAGTAGCCATGGTTTATATTTTATATAAAGTAAAACCATGTCATACTCCCTTGCCCCTTTCTCCATTTGCTTCTCCCAAGGAGGCCAAAAGCAATATTATAGACTGCTACTTTGCTAAGAGATGGTTTAACCTTAATTTCTGTCTCTGGTCTGAACTGGGCATAGGGCGAATCACCAACACATACAGAAGATATTTACTTCACGGGTTGGTTTCATCTATCTGCTTATGATATACCAAAGCCAATATTTTAGGAAAAAGGAGTGGTTTTGTGACTTCTAGTCTGTTTGATTTTGGCTTATAGTGGATTTTACCCCTCTAATACACCTGTTCTGGTCTGATCCTTTCAATTTTATAAGACCATGTAGCTCTAGTCCAAAAGTAGTTATTTTGTATTTAACTTCTGTTTTTACCATACTTTCTTTCACTCTGTAAGCATCTGTTATTTTCTTTTTGACAGAACGCTCTTCTCTAGCAGTACAGCCTGTGAAAAGTGGGTTACCAAACTAGATAGACTGATGGACTGATCCAGCTCAACAGTTCTTATCTGATTGCTTAGATTTTTTTCTTCTAGGTTTTTTCCCTTACTGAGATTGCAATACTGTAAACAGCATTTATGTGTTCCTGGTCAAGATTTCCTTGCCTTCCAGCATATGTCAGAACTTCTAGGAAGTAAATTTTCCATATTATTGCAAAGGTTTCTCTGTTTCTTGGCTGAAGGAGTCCCAGTGTGTCCATCCAACAGTGGAGGAAGCTGACAAGTTCTAGGTCTAAAGCTTGACTCTCTAACTTCTTTGTGGAACTGTCCTAGAAATGGGATTCATGGGGAAAAATGGGTAGGTGTGACTATAGGAAATTACATATAATAATTATTTGCACCTTTTTTTTAAATGTGTCGTCTGGTTCTTTAAAATCTTTTGCAGGAAGATGTGAATGCATTGGCAGAGACCTGTAGACCTAAGTAGAGGGTTTAGAAAGGGCTGAGACTTTATTGTCAAAGGCAGGCTAGGAACAGTGCAGAGGTGTTTAACTTGTCTGTATAATTCATGCTGGGCCAGGAGGAGGGGTTTTTTGTTTGTTTTTAAAAAAAGCATCTAAAGGTGCATGTAGAAACCTAATAAAATATTTCAAGAGCACAAGGACCATTGGCTGTCTCCTACATCTTTAAATCCCTCAGTGAGCTGAATCAATTCCTTCATTCCTAAAAGTAGTTTCAGAAAATAAAACGTAGTTTTCTACAGTGAAGGATGCACTGAATTCAAATTTAGGAAGCTTGTCTGTGTGTATGTGTGTATATGTATGTATATTGCCTCCCCAAACTTGTCATTTGAGGAAAAAAATCCAGTTCTTTCTTCACTTGGTTTCCTAGTCTAAAATAGAAAATATGACAGCTATATTATAAACACTTTTGCAATATAAGACATTGCAGCTAGTAAGACATTGTGCTAATAAGACACTGCAAATTTTCACCTCCCTGCTGGTGGGCATATAGTTTTCATTGGTTTTGTCAGCAAAAATTTTGCCACTGATTTGTGAGTGGAAGGTACAAAATTCCCGTCGGCAAAAGAGGATGTTTGTTTACTGCTTGTATGGGTATGTTTTATAAGTTGCTTCTGCAAGCAAATGCAAAATATACTTCATATTTTTCTGTGTGATATTTTGCATTCATAGTAAGTTTTTTAAAACATTTGTCAATATGGTTTGGAATTATCACATAACAGTAATTACTATGGATGATTAAAAATGTTGAGAGAACACCTTCTTAGCATATTCCAGGCTCCATGTATGTATAGACTTCTAAGACAGTGAGTTGTGTAGTGCATTTTAATCATATTGTAGTGGTTCTCTGTGATGCAAAACTATTTCCCTTGAAGTCTGAAACAAGTCTGGCATGACTTGGAGTCAACATGATAATATATTCTTGGTATCCTTTACATGCTGATAACAGTTCAGCTGCACTAAAGGGTTTTGTTAAGTTCATTTTCTATAGGTGTTAATATATCTGGCAATTGGAGTTCAAATTGTTACCCTTAAACTAGTGTTGAATCTGGGTCAGTGGGAACTCCAAATTGAGCAATTTCACCAACTGTTGCAGGATGCTGTAGCAGACCTTTGAGCTAAACTGTGCTCCTGTGTGTTGAGAGTTGCAATTTAATAAAAGGCAGGCAGGCTGTAGATACTTGTCTTCCTCCTGGGAAGAGATGGAAATTTGTTAGCTTGATATTGCTACAAGTTTAAAAGTTTAAGCAGAGAGAGGGCAGCCTAAAAAGATTGGTTTGTCTCCCACTTCCTTCCACTTGTCTGTTGAGTCAAATCCTTACCAAGATTTTTCTTGGCCTGCTTTCATGTGGTTTAGCACAAATTCAGATTTCCTGGATATCTTCACAGTTTAAAGAGAAGTGTAAAGCAGCAATTCTGTGTCAGGGAGGGATGCTCCTCTGGCTCCATGTTAAAGGAACACCAGTGGTCACACTGGGTGTTCTCACACGAATAAACCAGATCATTTTAGTCTATGTTGCTGTCGTTGTTTAACCCCAACCAGCAACTAAGCACCACACAGCTGCTCGCTCACTTTGCTGCTGCGGTGGGGCAGGGGAGAGAATCGGAAGAGTAAAAGGGAGAAAACTTGTGGGTTGACATAAAGACAGTTTAATAGGGAAAGCAAAAGCCGTGCACGCAAGCAGAGCAAAGAATTAATTCACCGCTCCCCGTGGGCAGGCAGGTGTTCAGCCACCCCCGGGGAAGCAGGGCTCCATCCCGTGTAATGGTTACTTGGGAAGACAGACGCCCTAGCTCCAAATATACCCCCTTCCTGCTTCTTCCCCCACCTTTATATACTGAGCATGATGTTGTATGGTATGGAATGTCCCTTTGGCCAGCCTGGGTCAGCTGTCCTGGCCGTGCCCCCTCCCAGCTTCTTGTGCACCCCCAGCCTGCTCGCTGGCAGGGCAGCACGAGAAGCTGAACAGTCCTGGACTGCTCAGCAACAACTGAAAACATCAGTATCTTATCAACACTATTTTAATCCCAAATACAAACCACAGCCTCATACCAGCTTCTATGAAGGAAAATAACACTATCCCGGCTGAAATCAGGAGAGTTGCTAGTTTGAAAGGGCGCAGTGTTTGATTAAAGAGCTGATGGCTGGACAAGCTCTTGCAGGAACACTCATTTATTTTTGACATCTCAGCCTTGGATCTATATGGAGATGCACTTGAGCCCCAGAGTCTGCCTTCCTGTTTGTTTCAAGACGCAAGTCAAATTATGAGATCTCCACAGAACAGGAGAGTGAGAGCTGCACTTTTTCTATTTCTTCTTTGCATGGAAAACATGTGGGGGTTTTTCATTTTCAGAGCCTCATGAAAATGCAGGATAGCCATGATGCATGTTTGTTTAGTACAACAGTCTTCCTTTGAACTTCTGTTTCATTAAATGTTGTTTGAGTACAGAAGTGGATTACATATGTAATATGAAGCATGTAAGAATGATATATACAGCATCCTGTGGCAACCTGTGAACAGGGTTATGCTGAAAACTGGCCAGTAGTGTTGCTTTATTGAAACTTTTTGCTGCAACAGCTGCTTTCATTCAGATCAAATGATGGACAATCAAATGCCTTTCAGTTTCATGATCAGCAGCCCAAGAGAAAGCCAGACAGTACTTGAGGGTCAGACTGTGTGCAACAGCAAATGGCCTGGTAAGCTTGAAGGCTGTTTCTTGAGTCCCTGAATACAAACCAATGGGTGAAGGAAAGATTTCATTATCTCGGTATGTGTGGGAGGAGAGAGGAGCAGTAGAAATGTGCGTGTGTGTTGGAGTGTCTGCAGATGCCTAAGACTAAGTTGCGTGGCGGCAGTTATAGCCATTTTGATCTTCACACATAGTAACTGCTGCTGGGAGGTGGAAATGTAGGCAAGGGTCTGCTGAATGCTGTTTCTGCTGTTGTCATCCTTACTAACTCAAGCTCCTCTGCTCACCACCCTGGATTGCAGTGTAGACATACTTGGAAAAAACAGAGAGAGAATGCAGCGAGGAAACCAAGCCCAGGAGTAAAATATTGCTGCAGTCTTTCAGAAAAACTCATAGCAAGATTTTGAGTAGGACAGTGTTTGAAAAGGTGCTTGAAGTGGAAGGAAAGGGACTATTTCCTGCTGCCTGCCTTCCTGCTGTGCATGTAATCAGGGTTTTATGATAATAGAT
>NW_010529536.1:6259-14345 GCF_000687285.1 Phaethon lepturus | reverse complement strand
ATTCCTGGTTCCACCCCTGATTTCTCCTTCTAATAAAGCAGCCCCAGAACCCTGCAAAATGCTGAGGGCAGAGGTGGCAGGGCAAGAGCAATCTGCTTCGTTCTTTCAGATGTGTTTTGGCACAGACATTCTGGTCAACGTTAACTTTGTGATGCCACTGGTATGGGAGTTCCCATGACAAACATGCTTGTCTCTAACCCTGAACAGCAGGGTTAATCCCAACCTTTCAGGGTTAACTAAGAGGTAATTGCATGGGTCTCAATTAATCCCTGTTTAACTCAGTTGCATTTGATGGAAGGACACTAGAGATTAATTTGGCTCACTGCCTCATCAAATTCATTAATTTCATTAAATGTGAAAAAATATTTTAAGTGTGAGGTAACAGCTGTGACTCTCCTGCCCTATGACAGGGTCTAGTAGCACTGAGCAAGACCTTAAATACTTGTCATAAGGTTATAGATACCAGTATGTTGGCTGAATTAGAGAACTGCTGCCTCTTCCTCTCAGTAGCTATGTAAAATCTTGTAAGCTATTGAATCGCACAGTAGGAAGGACCTGGTCCTGCAGAGGAGTTAGGACTTCTTGAACCCCTGATGATTTCAATGAGAATGGCAAATGCTTGCTCTCCCTGTCTGAATCGGGCCCTTGACTGTTCACACGAGAGCGTGCATTCACAGGGTGATATGTCACACAACATACCCTGCTTGGTCTTAATTAAGGTTGTGACTGAGAGGGTGCTGAAATGTTTTGTCATTATTCTGCAGATTAATGAAATCTTACTAATGAGATTTGACTCTAACATCTGCTGTAACAGTAAATTTAGAGCTAGATGAAGAATTCATATGCATTAAATGGCTCAGCACTGAAAGCATGGCTGGAGTGACTCGGTGTCCGTCTCTGTAGATCATTATTCAACACTCAGAAGTAAATACCTGGTTGAAGGTCACAAGAGGGCTCAGACAAAAGGCAGATTACTAGATTTTCACTGTTTGCTTTGGTTGGTTTCACCCTTACAAGCGCTGACACTACCCAGCACCTGCACGTGCTGGAAAATGCTTTGATTTCACTGACTTTCTCAGTTAACGATCCTCCAAGACACAAAATTTGGGTGCGCTCTAGCTACAGTATATACCCAGTATGAAAGCTGACTCAACTTCTGCTGCAGTATACTGTACCAGGCAGCTCTCACGTGATGCTGCTGCAATTTATCACCATAAACTGTTTCATATTGGAACAAACAATACTCATGAGGCAATCTGGATTCAAATTAATTCAAAAGCACCATAACTGAAAAGTGAGCAGTCTCTTTGTGTTGTTTCTTTTAACAAGATTTTATGATATGACTAGACTACAAATAGCTCTATTCATGATAAACTGGCAACTTTGCAAATTGTATATGCTAAAAGCTATTTGTTGTACAAGCTGTTCTGGAGAAAAATCTTAAATGAAATCTTCTCTGCCAGGGGGAGGTGAGGCGTCAATGGAACGGGTGCTGCCATGGGTGTCCCGTTTTAGGAGCCCCACGGCTATGGGGACGGTAAAGAGAAAAAACAATCTGATCCAAAAATCTTTAATTGCTCCAAGTCAATCACTGCAGGGTGCTAAAGAAGAAGAGGGCAGGTCCCTCTGGAGGCAGTTTACCAGTCTGGTGAGAAAACATGTAATGGCGAAGGAGAACTATGAGGTGGAATAATTACTTTTTTGGTCCCAAATATTTGCATCTGACTTTAGGAACCTGCCGCTCTGTGCTTTCCATTTGAAGGCATAGCAATATTATCTTCCTCCAAAACGCCCTAGAAACACCTCCACTTTAATGTCCACTAAGACTTACCTTTCAGAGATGTGCTGTATTTTCAGCATGAGCCCAGGACATAGTTATGGCTGGACTTTCTTTTTAAGGATGAGTGAACTAGTGGAAGAGACCTAATATGATTTTGTTTACATCAGTAAATATCTCAATCAATGTAATTTATGTCATGGTATGGTATGGAACAAGCCACTAATGCATCTTCTCTGTAGACATTATTACAGGGAATTACATCTGTATTTGGTTGGAGGTATATATTTCTTGAATATTTGTATAGTGAACTCAAATACCAAATAACACATCCTACCATACAACCAAATGCTTTTGCCACCAGAAAGGGAGCCTAAATTATCCCTCAAGAATAACTTCTATAAGATATACAAGGATGTCGACTGTGACCTGCTGGTAAAGTTTTAGTAGTAGCTACAGGGATATCTCCAGAGCCAAGGAAATGAATTACAGCTATCTTTTAATGCTCTTATCAAATCATTCCAATACCTACCTCTTATGAAACCAGCATGATTTATTCTGGCTTTTCTTTCCAAATTATTTATACTTCAATAATTATAACAATAATAATTGTAAGTACATCAGAGATTAAAAGCTATCTGCAGAGCAATTAGAAGCTCTTGAAAGGTCTTGAAGAGAATTTGGGTCTGAATGTGAAGTAATTTATGGGGTAAAATTTCCATTGCACGTATGAGATACACCTACAAAATAACAGTGTATGTGAAAGCGTAGTATAAGATGTAAAACCAGAAATGAAAAAGCAGTTGGAGTAAGGGAGGGGTTAGGCATCTGATGTTGAAGGCTCAAAACTTTCTCAGCTGCCAGCTAACTCCAGAATGACCTAGATCAGGAGGCAGATTGTGTCAACAAAGATTTGAGGCACATTATGTTCTGCTTCTGAGTAACCACAGGAGTTGCTTGCTCTTGTAGGCATAAACATCATTCAGGATTGCGCCCCGCAGGAACCCACAAAAGGGGCTGTTTTGTGAGAGGAGCTAGGTATAATGAGCATTTTCTGGGTGCTTCTACTGCAGCGAGGTCTCGGTCAAATGCCAAAAGTCTTGTTTTCCAGCCCTGATGTGGAGGAGTTGGCATTGCTGCCTTCTCTGCTTGTCTGATAAATCAGTGTTTAGAGCACATGTCCAGAACATGGCAGCTGGACATTTGTCACTTATGCAGCAGGGCCTCAAAAATCTCTGTCTCTTGTAAGAAATGGCCTAGTTATTGGAATAAACAGCTCACTGAAATGGAGGGACTCTCTGTCCCTGCTGTTATGTGCTTCTACCTGTGAAAGATTGGAGCAGCCCCGGGTCCTTGCCCTGAGGCTTAATTAACTCTTTCACTCAGGGATTGATTCCTGTAAGAAAACCACTCCCTGGCAGAGGAATGGCTGTGCAGGCATGTCGTGGTGGTCGTGCTCGCTCGGGGCTGTCTCTCCCCGCCCTAGAGAGCCCCAAAGGGCCCTGCGCAAGGTGGGGAGCTCGGGGCAGCACGCAGCTGGCCGCAGTGGGACAGGCGATGGCTTTCCCTCTGTGGAAAGGAAACGCAGCCTGGGTTTGCTGCCTCCCGGGCGCGTGCTGTGCTCACTGCGCTGCCGGATAAAATACTTGTAAACTGAAAGAGGAAAGCAATCCACTTCAATTTTCTTTTAAGTTGCCCTCCATCCAACAGAGCAGGGCTCAGGCTATGATACCCAAGTGTAATTCCTGAAGAAGATCCATTGAGCTTTTAGGAGGCTGGCTGCAGATTAAAAGTCCGGGGAAGGATGAAGCCCCCTTCAAAACACAGAATAGGTGCTGGGGAGGGAGAGGTGCTGCAGAGTAGGCCTTATACTACATCTTCATGTATACCGTTACTTGGTAAAGGCAAAAAGGTGTCCACTTTCCAGCCGTACGTCCTCTTCCCTCTTCCAGCCTGAAATCAGCAGAGTCCCACAAATGGGGAGGTGAGGTGGAGTGCAGAGGTGTTTGGGTTGAAGATGGTGGGGTGAGGAGAGCCAAAGGTGGAGCGAAGAGCTCACAGGACATCTGGTGTGGCTCATGGAAACGGAGACAGCGGTCGGTGTCCTGGGCGCTACCTCTTTGTTCTGTTGTAGGCAGCTGTGTGGCTGTGGGTGGGTGAGGACGTATGAATTTCAGTGGAAGAGAAGAACACGGACCCTGCCTAGAAATTTCTTGTTCAGCTTGCAGCTTGGTTAGATGCATTTGGAAATCTCAGTCTAAATTTGTACTTACTGTATGGATTACAATACAGGAAAAAAAAAGGGTATTCATTAAAGACTAAAACTGAAACAACTTAGCTGGAATCGAATACAATCCCTCAACTTGGTTTACCAGTATATGCTGTGCACTTCATCTGTATGTAGCATGATTGTAATTATGATATCTTTGTTAGTCTAACTCCCAAGAACAAAAAAGTGCTTAGACATTAGCTGGCTATCTTCCTGATTTTTAAAGCCAAATGTCTAATTAGAGCACTTCTGTTTCTTACATTTATTTTCAGTTCTAGAGAGTGAAAGACAAGAAATCTCAACACAGCTGCGGCTCTTTTATAAACTTCAGCTTATTAGAGCTTTTGGGTCAAATTCTCTGGTGGTGTAACTCTATGGACTTGCATTTCTGCTGGTGTAACTTCAGATATTTATATAATTCTCTGTACATCTGTCCACATGTGTGTTCCTATGTATATACCAAACCCGTAGCTGATATAAATCACTGTAGCTCTTTTGGCTTCTGTGAAACTATACTGATTTCTTACCAGCTGGGTATCCGGTCCACAGCATCTGGTTTTCCTTTTCCCTCCCTTAATAGCACTGATGAATCAGAATTCCTTAAGGAGGATAATACTAAACATAATTAGACAGGATATGTTCAAGAAGAAAATTTAATTTGAAGAGGTTTGCACAGAATTTTTATTGGCCTCAGGTGGGATGCTGGGACTTTATCTTAATGAATCCTTTCTACAGATCCATTTCAAAAACCGCTTTATGCTGTTGTGTGATGGAGTGTACTCTAATGATGCATTGCACATATGTTTATTCAGTTGGATTTTAAAGCTCTTCTGTAGATGGGTATAATTATTCCGGGCTATAAAAAAGAAGTGTAATAATATAAGCTGAAATTTTAAAATATCTACGCAGAGAAGTTTATTTAATCTTTGGCACCTACGTATGTTTAAGGAAGTCCTGTTAGTAAACCAAATATGGGACTGCGGTTTGGAGTTATCCTTAAAATTGACTAGCTAGTTAAGCCATGAGCGTGGTTTTTTTTATTGTGTCACTCACAATTCAAATACTGATATTTTATTATTGTGTAATATTTTGTACTTTTAAAATCATATCTGGGTGTGGCCTTTTTATTGTGTAAGCACAACACATTCTGGGGTTATTTAGATAAATCCCATTAGATTTTGTAAAAGTGTTCAAGCTACTAGATGAATTATTCTCCACTTTTCCTGATTCCATATCCATCTGACTTTTATGTTCAGAAAAGCTTGCTAGTGTTTATTGCTAATAATAACAGGCCACATCTAGCTGTCATTTACCATGGTGTAACTGTATTCTAATTAAGATGCAATGTTTGGGGGACTTGTATCAGAAACGGTTACAGAAAAAAAATCACTTGATGTGTAGTATCGCAAGCTCTCTGCTAAAGACGTTGAGAAGAGCAAACGGAGAGAGGCAAACTGATAAATGATTCAGTAGCCCTCCGTCTGGTGGAGTGTTTCTGAGAAAAATGGGATGGAGCATTTCTGCCCACTGCTCTGCGCCCGGTCTTGCTCAACATGGCACACGGGGCATTGCGTGAAGGGTCGGGAGGGTCATCTTTGAGGCCAGCATCAAGGGGGAAAAGGCAAATAAAAGGCAAATTACTTCTGAGCACCCAGAAGGGGGAGAAGAATTAGTGGAGCTGCTGGGTCTGTTTCTCTTCTTCTATAATTGTATTCAAAATGACGGAGCCTTAACAAGGAAGTATTGGGGCTGTTGTACAAAAGCAAGCCACAAGCTTCCTCTGTCCTGGCACTACAAAATGAGATTTACAGGGTGATCAAGTCATATGGAAATGCAGTGTCTTCAATGTCCTTGGTATTTGTTTGCTGACTAATTACTCCTAGTTCAGGGGTCACTAATTTTTTTATAGTTTCTGTGTTAACACTTCTTGAATAAAGTTGCAAATCCACATTGTCTTCTCTATGTGCATAAGACATCCCACCTAGTTGGTGATTGAGCTCTTGGTGAATCTAGCATTACAGTGAAAAATTACTTTGAAGCCATTAGGTATTCAGAACATGCAATCAGACATCAAAATATAACTCTTCAAAACAGTTAATGAAGCTTGCAGAGCCCTGCTGGACACCGCGTGCAAAGCAAGCTGTAACATACACTGCTGCCTGTAGGTTTATGGTTTGTTTAAAAAAAAAAAAGAGGTATACTGTATTTGAGAAATTAATTTTTAGTAGGTCTTTTAAGGAAGGTTCAGGACAGGATTTGAAGTCTGACAGATGATTGCAGCTGCCCCAGAATCAGGTACTCGGAAAGCATCTGTTGAGATTCTGATGTGGGAGTTAATCACTGGTTTGCAACATGTTTTATAACAGCTTGGAGCACCTTTTTCCATGAGTCCCAGTGATGAATGAGTGTACCTCATACTCTGACTCCACGTGTTCTCTTTAATGTAATTAACAACTGTTTTTCTAGCTCGGGTCCAACCGCGGTGCAATCTGATCACAATGACGAGAGGGGGTCTGTGCCTGTACAGACAGATCTGATGTTGTTAGATGGCAAAAATAAATAGTTCACCCAGCAGATGTTGCTTCATGTTGCAAGGCTGTTCCATAATTTACATACAGGTGAATGATCTAATCTCTATTCACCTCCTCTTCCAAGTGTTATGCACCTTTGTGGACTTGGAAATGCATGCGTTTTAAAACCAGGAAGGAGCTCGGGCCCCTAGTGTTTGGGGAAGGAGTTTTAATTTGAGTGGGAAGAGGAGAAAGAACTTTGCATCCAGAAACAGTGCTTCAGTCCTGCTCACACAGACTTTTCCCATCATTATGAGCACTTCCTAAAGAGCATCTGCCTGGCTTTGGTGCGGCAAAGTCAATGCTAGCCTGAATATGCTACCTTCCTGCTGCCTTTAGTGTCCATCAGGATGGGAGTAGAGGGAATTTGTTTTAATAACATTAAAACCAAAACTCTGAAATGTGCTATGACAATAAGTAAATCCATATTCTTACCATTAGATATCATATTTTGCAAAGATGATGAAGATACTGGCCCAGAAAGAAGTTTCAGAGAGTCCTTAGTATGTCAGGCAACAAAAATGTCCTGTGTGTCTGTGTCGGATCTCTGCTGATGAACAGCATCTACCCAAGAAGCTGGAAAGCTTCCCGAATTTTGCAAAGTTGTACGTAAAATCTAAGAAGGGAGCTGCATGCTCACTAGGAAGAGAAAATTGTATGTAACCTTATTTTGTTTTGTCCTGTTAGAGTAGCAAATACCGTGATAGTTGTGGTACCAGCGGTCTGGGAGAGCGAGGTGTAACTCTTGGCTGTGACTCCAGGGGCTATGCTATGGATATTTGTAGCCTTGAACTGCAGGCGTATAATATGAGGTTAAGTAACTGTACCTTGGGGGGCTGTGGATTCTGAAGTAACAGATTTAAGAATATATCTCTTCCCTGTGATTTTAAGGGGGCAGGTGATGGGGACTTGTGAACAGCTTAGGCCCCCCAGTTGAGGTGTGTGTGTCTTCATCTGACTCCTTACTCTCTCCTGCTCTTTCTATAAGAAATAGAAACCTTAATGTAAACGGCATGTTCTTTTCATTCTTTTCTTTCTTTTCCATCCCAATCAGAGTTTCAGTTTTAATAATCTGACATTTCCCGGTGGAGGAAATCTGTCAGAATTCTTCTGTCAGAAAGTGTGCAGCACCTCCAGCAGCAACATTTCATGCTAAACTGAGGAAACATGTCGTGTTAATTGTGAAAGCTAATTGATCCAGCATTAAAAGAGTTAAACACCCCTTTTAGGGAATAGATTTAAAGCAAAAGTCACAGATTAAAACAGACTCTGTTCTCTGTACAGTTTCTGTCTAAAGCACTCCTGGTTTGAGGCATTCCAACTGGCAAGGGGATTGTAACCAGAAATGTTGGAAATAGAAATAAGGTAGCATCTCATGTAAAGCAGAGGTGTCTGTAAATTGTTCCTGACTGGAGCAGAATCTTCTGCAAAAAATGGTCCCCTCTCCACTTTCTAATTAGAGAGAGAGTT